>NC_088099.1:126120429-126405429 GCF_036370855.1 Dromaius novaehollandiae | reverse complement strand
ACAAGCAGACAATAAGTGGTGACTGGCTCCTGTAAAAGATAATGCTTGACTAAGATTAGCACTGAGGCATTAATATAGTTGGCCCACTTTTTTTAAAATAAAAAAAAAAGCAAATGTAGAAAGTTAACAGAATGTGGATTCATTTAGAAAGATATCACTGGAAAAGGGTTGAAGAAAGATGGTGAATCTCACTTCCCATCTCATATTTAAGCTTTTTAAAGAACCTTAAAACAAACCACATACCATAGAATAAACTTCCAGAAATCATACAACGATATTCTCAAGTAAAGCTCCTGTGTTTTCCTTCATACATGTCCCATTCTAATTGTGCCCAATGGGAAGCTGAATTCTCAGAAGAACTGTCTACTCACAATTTGTCTGGTCAGGTATGAAGTAAAATGTATGTCTTTTTTCCAAGTCAATAATATTAAACCATATTTCGACAGGTTCTACCATGAGTATTAGTAGGAAGATATCATGTTTGAGTGGCATAGAATGCTATTGCTAATTATGGTTCTCCGGAAAGCTCAGTAAACAATGGTGTGATAACAAACAATGGTAAGTAAAACATAGTAGTCTTTTTTCATTTCTTAGTGGCATAGCACTATAAAACAAAGTGTGATATAAGTAAAGGAAACATTTAAACAAATAATAGGATCCAGCTAAAAATAAAAACACAAAAAAAGGGTCTGAACTAATGCATGGTCACAAGATGTAATTCTGCAAACACCCTATGGGCAGAAAAGGTCTTAGGGTGGTGTTTCAAAAGCAGGCAGAGACGAAATGAGTGGGATTTTACAGGAAAGCCAGTTCAACACTGTAGGAACCATTAAAGGAAAAATTAGATTGCTTGCTGGCTTGCGGTCTGATAGGGAAAGTCCCTCAGTAGTGGATGATTTGTAAGCACACATTCTTATTTCAAACAGTAGGTTGCCTGCTCCCTGCTGTTTGAAGTGAGTTTAATATTCATAGATGCGTCTACAAGCTATTTACTCGGACCAAAGTGATAGGTTTTGTTGTTTAGTGCTCCTGCACCACGTGATCGGATGCTTAGTGCTGTGAACCCTTCTTTCACAACTCACATATTTTCAAGACTCAACCGTCAGCAGGCCAGGTTGATATTTTGATTGAACGGTCTCTGCCCAGAGAAAAATCAGAGAACTAGCAAGGGCTGAGACTGGAGCCTTTTGAGACTGCTCTTTCCAAACCCCACAGATTCTGTGTTGAGATCGATGCTTGCGGAAACTCTGTGGCTAACACAGTTTTCTTACAAAGCCAATGGTCAGTTTAGAGGTCTCATGTCATATTTAGAAGAGCAAGGGTCTTAAATCTGATGGCCCGGCCCTAGACCAGTGTGGATAAATATATTATGCCCTCATAAATTCCCCACTTGTTTTGATGGAGTGTTTGGAGCATTTGGAGCATTTCCTGATCAAAATCTTGAAGTGTAGTATTGCTATAGAGTATTAAACAGCTGCTCACAATCTTTCTTTCTCCTGCTCTCCCCACAAATGTAATATTCATTTTAGTTAGCTGTTTACACCAGTTTTGAACCCTCAAGGGTGAAAACTTCTGTGTGCACTTAAGATGAATTATCTACTTCATCTTTTGCTTTTCCACAGAATGTAATCTTCTCTGAAAATTCATTCATAGCTATTAACTTATATAATTGCTGTGTTATTTGTTACACATATTTATAAAATATTCATCCACAGTGTCTGCTTTGACTGACCTTGTTAATATTGCATAAAAATTACCTGACCAAATTGCTTAGGATTTTTATAGGGTAACTCTTCATTAAAAGACATGAGACAGAAATTGTTCTAGAGCAGATTCCATTCCATTGAATGGAAAAGTTGTGATGATGTGCACTCTTATTTGTTTAAAAAAATTGTTGACATTGAACAAATTGTTTAAATAATCATGTAACATGGAGGAGCTAATTCAATTCCGAGGCACTAGAGCTGACTATTTTAAAGTATTGTTTCAATTCAAAGTAGCAAAACTCCTTAGTTTGAAGACACACGGCAAAGTTGAACAATAAATAATTGAGTGCTGAAGAAAGTCTAGTTGAAACTTATTTTAAAACTTTCTTGGTTCTGTGATGTATTCTTAGCTTTCCTTTAACATTTAGTGAACATTTTTGTTTAAAAAAAAATTCTTTAACACTGTTTATTTGTCTATTTTCTGATTTTTAAACCTTACACAATGTTTTAAGTAACATTTCATTTTACATTATTCCTTCTGGGGATTTTTGAAACCATTTTTTTCCTTTCTTCTTTTTTTATTTCCCTCTCCTCCCTCTCTGTTTTGCACAAATACATGCAAACCTACTTTGTCCCTTTAGTTTCAACTGATTTACACAAATGCACTTCCTTCTGCTGCAAGGGACCACGTTCTCTTGGATACACATATTCCTCATGTTGCTCTAGCTGGACTGACAGGAATGGTTGGTCTTTTGCACCTCTAAGTTTCAGTCACAGGAATCAAAACAGCAATTGCACTTGTGAAACTCACCACTCCCTGTGACCGCTGGTCCTACGAAAGCAGTGGAGAAAACAGACTAGCTGGAATTCGTACACCGGGAATCCCTAGACTGGAATTCATAGACTATTATGACCAGAGAGGTTTGCTTTCTACATTACACAGGCCATAAACTTCTTTCACTCATTCCTACAATGAAAGAAGAAATACTTCCCTATAACCTAAGCAAACACTATTGAGTTCAGTAACACAGGCATTCTTCTCTTAAAGTGCATATAGTCTGCATCCATCACTGCCTCAGGTCTCTTACAGGCCATTCAGGGTAGGGTAATGTGATTCTGGTCTGTCACACAAGGGTGAGCAGCAACCTGCATATACAAATACTTGTAGCATTCATTATTGATAAGGCTTGAGGAAGCATTAGATAATGCGCTACTTAATGTATTTATTGGAGGTGATTTCAGATGGATGATGACTTCGGATGGATGAAGGATTGCATAGCACTCAGAAAAACCAACACAAATTTTTCTGTTTACTTTTGTGTGTGCATGAAAGTCATAATGAGTCAGCTGCAACATGAACTGTGGACACAGCAGCTCTTCAGCACAACTTGTCTGTCATCCAAAAAGTGTATTCTTTGGAAACATTCAAGCAAACTGAAAATAGTTCCTCAGTGGAATCAGAGCAGCATAGCTATATTTTAATAACTTTTAAATACAACTTCAGACTAAAAACTTAATGACACAACTTTTCTCTGGTTATGTATTTAAAAAAAAAAAAAAAAGACACTTTGCCCTCCAATCTCTCCCCTTCCCCCTCCAAACCAATAAAATGGTGTGGAAATGCTACGGAGCCTGAATTGCAGCCTTGAAAGCCTAGTCCTTCTAATGAAATCAATTAAAGCAAGGTCAGGCCCCAAACAAAGGCAAGGGTAATAATATTCACCAAATAGGCACTATTTTCCTAATTGTCATAATTTAATTGTCATAGCTGGGACAATTAAAGATGATTTATTCCGCATCATAGATTCAGTCATGAATCACACTGAATGGAAGAAAGTCTTACAGAATTAAACAAACGTTAAGAGCCTTGCGGTACTTAGTGATGCATCACAAAATGCCTAGAAGTTGAGTTAAGGTGATCCACTGCTTTGGATGCAATGTCACAGAAAGATAGCTTCCTCGGCGATTGTACTCAGGAGAAAAGGGAGGGCTTGCTGAATACCATTCTGGGCAATAAAAAACCCACTCTTTTTCAAGAGTCCATGCTAAAATTGTGTAGGAGGAAACAACTATTAAATCAGACAGAGCAGCACATTAACATAGACACATTGCTTCTGGTATCCAAAGCAAGCTACCTCTATGCTATGCATTACTTCAGAGACTTTAAAATCACAAAGCAGAGCAGGACGACTGATGATACCTGTCCATACGGTATCTTCCAAGCACCAGTACCACCCCTGCTACAGGTTCTTCAGTTAAGGAAGAGTCGCTGGTGCACAGGAGCTGCTGGGGAGAATGAAGCAGCCCAGGCCCCAGGCTGTGAGAGAGGGTGGGTGGGTGAGGCCCACCTGGTGGCCTGCCAGATAGCATCTTCGTTTCATGCCATGTCTGTGCCAGATGTGTTATGCCCCTGGTCCTCAGACAGAAAACCAATAGCTGAATTCCAGATTGTCTAGAGAAGCTCTGCACTCTGACCTATTCAGTGTTTTCAGGCCTTCTGCAGGATGTTTTACACTACAAGCTCAGACATTAAATATTTTTCCTGGAATGGCTCCCATTTCACTTATCATTTTTAATGTTATTGTCCCTGTTACTAAGTAACATAAAGTTGCCAAACACACCCTTCCCTTTAAATGCTGTTCCTGTGTTATACTTCATATTTTAACGCACCCAGTCAATTCATTTGGGTACAGATCAGAGAAACAACATGTTTTATTGGCTGAAATACTGAAGAGCTTTAACTTCAACAAGATGTAGCTTCATTCAGTGTCCAGTGCTTACAAATAGTCAGTGTTCCAGTCTGACTTTCATGCTGAACAAGGACATTATTGAAGTAATAATGTGCGTTTCAGAGATTTAAAATGTATTATAAACTAGCCCACTTCCCTAGAGGACGAGAACTTTTCAAAGTGATGTGGCCAGATGAAGTCTCAGCTGGTAGAAAGACTTGCAGCTTCTTTGCATTTACAGCAGTGAAATATTCCGCCCTTTAACTGAGTCAGACGTAGAGTCCCAAATTTATAACATTTACTTTAGGTTAGCATAGCTCAGCTTTGAGTCACTGGCCAATTCGTTATCATTACGCATTTATTGCTGAAGTGCTATTGGTTCGCTCCACACTATACGAGAGCTACTCCCGCAAGGAAATGTACAATTCCCACAGAGGTATCTTCAGAGGCATGTGTAAACTTGGAGAAACTCCTGCATACTTGTCCTTTTATATCTTTCCTCAAGCGACACAGAAGTAATGACGGGAATATCTAATATGCTGAGATGTGCTCTGTCAGATCCTCACAGCATCACCCCCTTCCTCAGGCCTGTCTTTGTTAGGCCAGGGTAATTAGTTCTTCACATGGCTGGTAATTAAAGCCAGATCTCATAGACCTAAACACTTTGGGAAAAAAAGATTAATGATAGGCTCTCTGGTTTTGTGTCTCACAAGGGTGGGGAAATCATAAAGAGGAGGAGGAGGAATGTGGAGGAAAGAAGCATTCTATGCAGTAAATGGAGAAAATGGCAAACAGTGGACTTCTGGGGAAGGAAATAAATGAGTTCGGTGGCTTTCCAAATCATCCTTTTCTCCCTTTTTGGGTGAAATTTGCCTACAGTGTATTTATCCTGCCTTCATCTTGAGTATACCAGGAAGGATTGTGATCCTTTGTTTCCCAGCATGAAGTGCAAATAGAAGAGTGCGGAGGCAGCAGCCACCTGGTATGACCATACGTAGCTCAGCTTTGACTGATGAGCTGTGAGTGAGCCTGCGTCCCAGATATGTTCAGGGCAAGGGCCACTGACCAATACATTCTGCCTATTTATTGTTTTATTTTAGAATCTCAAAGAAAGATTGGAAAAATCTGTCTTCTAAGGCACTGCCTGCTTTAGCTTTTGTTCTTGATTTTTTTTTTTAATAAATATATGGGACTTCTAATAAATAAATAAACTCCTGTGGTTGCATTCCCCCAACCCCAAAAGACTTAGCGGCAAACAGAGGAAAGTTTTGAATCAAACTATTTGAGACAAAATGGGAAAAATCTGATTTCATTTCCCAAATGTACATCAATATTAGCTCTCTTAATCCCAGCAGAGTTATTTCTAGTTTATAGTTGTGTAACTGACCTTGGAATCTAACCCAAAGTGTATTTATATATATCCCCCACCCAAGAACTGATCATAAATGCTTGAGTGCAGGAGCAGTCTTCCCTTTCAGCTGTTGCTGTTATTATTTATAATTTGTAGTACTGTTAACACCAAAGGGCCACCAATCTAATTAGGATCCCATTTTCCTTTGGAAGAAACAGGAGGCTATTGTCCAATATAGAGTTCGTACTAAACTGGGAAGGCAGATGAAATGTATTTTGGAGGAAGGAAACAGAGGGCAGGGAAAGAAAAAATACAGAAAAAACAAACAAACAAACAAACAAACAAACAAAGCGAAACTCTTTTCAAGCAAAGTGATCTCAGTAATGCACAGCAAAGCACTGTGTCAGTTCCACACCTTGATCAGGATCCCTATTCTAAATAGGTTTACGATCTAGCTAAAAAGAAAAACCCTCAAGGAAGTATCTCAGACAAAAAAGTGGATGGAAAGAAAACTGCACAACACTGTTGAGTTCATGCACCTACTTGAAACAAGCTGAATAGGTAGGCAGTTCTAGCTCATGGAGGAATTGCATAGTCTTTAAGAAAAAAAGTAGTTTGAACTTTGTCTCCCATTTAAATAACTCAGGTAGTCTTCTGCTCTAGGCCATACCTATTCTGTGCAGACTATTTTAAGGACAGCTCACCAATGACAGAGCTCATTTTAAAATATTACAGAAGTTGTCCCGTCAGGTTCTCCAGTTACATAGGAACTTCTTCTACCTACACAAAAACAAATTAAAAGGAAAATTACAGAACTGGATCTCAGCCACAGGAATCTGTTCCATGCTTCTTCTCTCTAATGTGACTCAGTTTTGAACTGGAATATTACCATCTGAGGAAATGTATGTTACCACTGAGATTCTGTAAAACTCTGGTATTCATTGGAGCTTTAAGAGTCTGGCCTGCAAATATTTAACTTGGGTTTATTGGCTCATTGATTTCTAAGGAGACTTAGCTGGATTAGGCTGTGCCTAGTGGACCTTCTATGTTAACTTTTCAGCCATTTTTTTTCCTAGTTTCTCACTTTTTTACTGAGGACCTCAGAAAAACCAAAGTAAAAGCAATAAGCCAGAAAGAGCTTATCGTCTTCACATGTCTCTCCAGAAGTCCCCCTGAGAGCATTTTATAACAGTATCAGTGCTTCCTCTTGCCATTTATTTGTCTCATATTCTTCAAAGCACAATGTAAGTTTTAGGTACCATTTACGTGACTCAAACATTCTTGGAATGACAGAAAAGACAGGATTTTCTCATACACATGCGCACACAGACAAACATGGAAGAAATGTCATGCTTGCAGCTTTTTCTGCTCATGGAAGGAGACCTGGTACACTCACTCAAAATTTAAAGGTGTGCCAGAATTGGAAGCTGGTGCATTCTGTTCCATTTAAAATAAAGCATATGCAAATATGCAAATCAAACCCTGGCTGAATTTTGAAGCAAGCTTTGGATACAAATCCTTCTGCAAAGCAGGTCCCGGTGAGTGTACAAGAGGTGCGAGAAAGATTATTAAAAACAGTCTGAGATGCTGGACCTAAGTGCTGCAAAGATTAACAAAGTAAAGACAGGCCTAGATTTTCTCTCACTTGCTGTTTTTTTGTTTCCACCTTCCTACAGTTTTCCATACTGTTGGCTGTTGTGGTGGACTGTGCAGTTTCCAAAAGGAAATGATTGGTGACATAGGCTGGAATTATTGAGAAATACACAACTTTCAGAATTACAAATGCCTTCAGAGAATTGGTTGATAGAAGTCTAATTAGCATTTTAAAGGGTTGTGGATTCAGTCCTTTTTCCATTCCCTGGGGTGACTGTACTTTTTCTGAAGGAATTTGACATATATGTCTAGGACAGGAAGAGCCATTAGAACAGCCTTTATGCTCAAGAAAAAGCGTGGGAAAAGTTCAAAGGCTCATTTGGCCTATGTGTCACACGAGAAAGGACTGAGAACACAAAGATGAATACAGCAACTAACAAGAAAAATTATTTAAATACAAGGTTTCACGGTCAGAGAGCTGAGGCAAGAATAAATCCCTTCTGTATTCTATGCTTGAGCATACCTGATTGTTCATATACAAGTAAATAACAATATCACAGATATGATAGCTGTCTTGACCTAACATAAAACCAAACACAATAAGGTAAGTAAATATCTATTTAAAACACACTGGGTACAAGAATTATATTTCTGATAGGGTTGCCATGGTTTCCCTCCTCACTTATTTTTGATTTACTAGTTTTTTTCCCCTCACTTTCTAGTAATGCTCCAAAATTCAGAGCATTTTGATTCTCAGTGTTACTACAGCTTGAGGGTTGCTATTGAGGAAGGGCTTGTGACCAGTAGTGATGGAGAAGAAAACAAATGTTATGCTCGGTTCTGATCATTCTCACCACAGACTAAGCAAAAGTGTGCCCTTTTTTCTAAAAAATACAATTCAGATTCTGTCAATGGTAAAAATTAAGAGAAAGCTTAGCAAAAAAGGAAGAGGAATAAATGGTTACAAGGATCAAATCTTGAACTCCTTTTTCAAGTCTGACACAGCTCATGAAAACATTTGCCTGACTAAAGACTAAGTTAAAAACTAAGATGTTAGAATTTAGCTCTAAACTTTTTTGGAAGTGCATAAGTGAGTGCTGTACCTATATTTTTCGAGGTAAATAAACATAATGAACAGATACAAATTATGTTCCAAAAGTCTAAGCTTTTTTCATGCTTTGTAAATGTTAGGAGGATAAAGTGGACTTGGGAGCTTTTAATCACCTTTGTTGCAAGCTCGTCCCTTCAAGGGGCTTCCAGAGCAAAGCAAGCCACAGCCTGACTGATCGTTTTGAAAGGGATTCCGTCAGCCACACATGCACTCAAAGCAAAATCTTCTATATTTCCTGTGATAAAATTAATCCAAGTTAGGTTCACAAGGTAAATACATAAAAAACAAGAGAGGGAGAACTACAAGAAACTTTTATTTCCTGCTCTCAGGCATACCATGCAAGGTGTTTCTTACCTTAACCATGTGGGAATTCGTCTCCCACGCAGATAAATGAGTAAAAACCCCACACCTTTAAGTGAAATCAACATCAGCTCCATGTAAAAATTTGTATTTGTTGTTTACTGCTAGAGTCTTTCTTTAAAACAGCAATAATGAGGATGAAATTGGCAGTACGCTAAACACTGCAGACAAGCTTTGCTAAGCTGCCATG
The DNA here is from genome assembly GCF_036370855.1 of Dromaius novaehollandiae. Classification (NCBI taxonomy): domain Eukaryota; kingdom Metazoa; phylum Chordata; class Aves; order Casuariiformes; family Dromaiidae; genus Dromaius; species Dromaius novaehollandiae. Next base: position 126,396,389 of record NC_088099.1, on the reverse strand, counting down.
CCCAGGCTACTGATAAAACAAATTAGCATCAGAGTAAGAATAGGACAAGATAGTGCTATGACAGAAATAATATAAGGAATAATAAGAACCCAGGTGTACATAATTAAGATTGTAATTCAAGCAAAGGGTTCTGGTGACATCATTTATCAATGTCACTACGAACTCTCAATGGAATTACAGCTCTGTATGTAGAATTCAGATATATGTGATTTGTTAGACCACATGAAGAATGTTTCTATTAAAAGTAGACAGACAATATGTTAACCTCAAGTAGTGGTGGTGACAGGATGAGATACAAAGAGAACTTTTTTCTTCCTATTCCAGCAAAAGAAGAAAGATCAAACATTTAGAACATTTCTAAGAAACTTGGATGTTTATTTAAAATACTGGCTAGTGAATCTTTTTTCAGGTTTTCATTCTCCAAAAGGAGCAGAACTGAAGTCTCAGTTCTAGTGTGAGTCAATGTAGCAATAAAATTAGTGTCTGCTGCAAAAGCGAACAAGGAAACATCCAAAATTACTGATTTCTCCATTTTATTGTATAGTACAATATCACAATGAAAGAAATTTGAGAAAAATACTTCCCTAATGAGAATGGTGTAAAACACTTTCAATTAAATGTACAGTAATGTTAGTAGTATATTATTAATTTCAAATGAACCCATTCTTAGGAGGAAAAAAGAGAGAGTGTTAATGTTTTTAATTGCTTTTATTGACAGAGGGTAGTCATTGAACAAAAAAAAATCTGACTTCACAAAAAGTATTGTTGTAAGTAGAATACTTTTATTATTTATGAAGACTAAATATGAAACAGAATCCCCACCAACTGTGTAAACTTTAAGGGCCTTAACTGAATCTAGGAGACTAATTCATGTAAACCCAAATCCTTAAAGACAATTAGATTTCTAAATATTAGTTTTGGTACCAAACCACTTGTCACTTAATCACCTCGTGGACTTCTCAGCCTCAAATTCTCCTTCCACAATAGAGGTGAACAGTATCTTCCTGATAAAGTGATAATCAGTTAATAGTGATGTCAACTAGAAATAGAATGCAGAATGATGCAGACTTGACTACTGAATGATTAGAGAAAAAGACAAAAATCTTTTCAATGCTGTGAGAAAAAAATGTTTCCTTTGACTCGATATCCTTAGCCCTTAATCTATTCTAAATAAAGTGCCTACATCTACAACTATAAAAATCCACAAAAATATTGAATAAACTGTGTAGATTTCTCTTTTTTCATTGCTTACTGAAGCAGTCTAAATGAAGCCCGTAAATAGCATACACCTTATGAAATGCCCAGCAAAACTTGTGATGCTTTTGAATAGAGTCTCTGAAATGTTGTGTGGATTGTATATGGACACTGATAATATCAGGAATCTTTCAAATTTTGCATTTGCAGATTGAAATTCTATCTAAAAATATATTACATTGCCTGTGAAACTTTCAGGAAATGCTGACTGAAGTGATAAAGTATTAACTGTGTGGGTGTTTTTTTATTATTTTGTTTCAATCCTCTGTCGTTGCTGTCGGACAATAACTTCGGTGACACTTGAAATGTGGTACCCAGGAAGATTCCAGAGCTTGTGGAATTAGAGCACATCTAGCCCAAGTATAAAATTCTCAAAAATTTAGCTTAGTTCAACCGCATAGAACAGGCTGAACAGTAGCAGTTTTGACCTTGAGTAACTTAATTTGGAAAGGAAATTTGGTCAAACTAGCTGAATGTAAGAGTTCTCATCAAGGATTAATCCATAGGATCAATACGAACTTTTTATAGCAGACTATTTTTGAAAGAGGACAACAAAAGGTTAGAATACTTTTAAAACTTCAAAAAGCAAATTACTATGATGTAAAGGGAACGAAAATGGAACAAGCAAGAATCTTGATTTTATATCAGCATTTAGCCATACAGTAACAACTGAAATAGAAAAAAAATTGACTTTAATATGATATTTTTGTATCTCTCTGCAAACTGTAGCTGAACTTATAAACACTTGCTTACACTACCTCTTCATGATACTGAACAAAAAACACTTATGTTTGCATTTGACTGATGCAAAAACATGGCAGTTTTTTATGACTTCTATAAAGTCAAAGCACATATTAATATACCTCTTTATCTGAAAGTCTTAATTACCTCATTAAAAAAATAGGAAAAAAATATAAATACAGCCCTTCTTTAAGTTGTTGTACACAAATATCCTACTCTTGCAGCATAAGAACACCTGGAATAGGAACTCTCTTAGGACCCTATGAACAGGACCTTTTCAATAGCCATGTCACTAACGTCAGATATTCATGCATGTCCTTGCATTATCTTGCCTAAGGAGCTAAAGGGCAGAATGATCCCACTTACCCCAGACTGTTTTTAAAGCTTGCTGTCCCCATCATTGTCTCCATTCCCCTTGTCCCTCCCTTAATTACAAGCCAAACTGAGATCCAGCTTCTTAGAATCAATGAAATCTGATGTTTTTCTCATTTGCCATAAGGCAGATTCCCAAGAGCTTGCTGCTAACCTGGGTACAGTGTGTGTATTGTAAACACAAGTGACTGACACCTTTCACCTGGAGCAAGCTCCATGAGCACTGGGGGCTTTTTATCAAGTTCAGCAGCTAACACTGTCATTCTAGCAGTCCCACCTGCAAGGGATTTGAGTCCATTTGAGTCCATTTCAGAATACTCTTGAAATGCTGGCCAAAATTTGCAGATTGCACTAAATCTCAAAAATTTTATACAAACTTTATGTAAGAGTAAAAAGCTTTCTAATACGGTGATTTAATTCAGGCTTTCAGAATGTTCTGTTTCTGATAAGACAAATCTACAACTAGTCTCTTCTACTAGGCTTTTCCAGCCTTCTTTTGTGGCCATTGGAAGGCGAACAGTATCTCTGAAAAACAGCAAGCCAACTCCTTACGTAAGCTATCTCTTTAAGTACTTCCTCTTCTCCTTCACTTGGCTTTTTTCCTGAAGATAAGGAAATGGCATCAACTTCTTAATTCTTTTTATTCAGTGAGGAAAGAGCAGGTATTTGTAAGGTATTGGTCTCTTGGTCCTGAAATTTCTATTTTTTCTCATTCTCCTTTGCCTCACCCACTTTTGTCCTCTGTAATTCATCTCTCTTCTATTTACAAGATGTCTGTTTCTATGCCCAAATATTTGATATTTATGATTTCCGGACTACCCCTTCCCTAGCAGCTGACTATATCTTCATAAAATCTTTCAGAATATGTCCCTCATCTACCTTCCATAGATGTGTGTGATGATGGAGAAAGACCGTGATCCCCTTTCTCCAAACCTCTCCATTCTGGTTTGGAAATTGGCTAGGATTTAATGATCTTTTCAGCAATTGCTGGATGATAACTATTTCCAGATCTGAGCTCTGCTTTCAACAGCAGAACAATAGAGATGTAGGCCTTAATAGTGAAAAACAACATTTTTTATTTTATAAAACAAGACTCTCAGCTTCAGTGGTGTTATTCATGAAAAACATCTTGTGCATATGCATTATGAGACAGTGCTTAATTGAGTGATTGCGTAATATGTTGTTCCACAGAATAAAATATGAAATATTCATTAGGCCAGAGAGAGAGTTAGAATGCCTGGTAGTTAAGTCACTCACCAGGGAAATCCAGCTCCTACTCCTCACTCCAAGTGAATATTTAAGTAGTTTATACAGCATGGCTTTATAAGCAACTAAAAATTTTGCCCCAAAACATACTATGTCTATACTACCAGTATAGTATCCCAACAGACAGGAATCTACTCTGAGTGAGGTGTGGGGAAACATAGTTAAACATAGATCACCTTCATTCCTTCATGTAGTAAAAGCAGTCAGATACCTTAACCACTAGGCAGACAGGTTTAATGGAACTAAAACCTCCCTACATATTTTGTTTTTCAGGAAATGATTGACTTGGCCTAGGTGCCTCATTCAGGAATGGGTTTCCAGATGGGACTCCAGAACAGAAGGAATCACTTTATTGCAATCTAAATTCACACTGAGTTAAGGCCCTGTGAGGATGCAGCACAGGCAACCCACATATGTCCTTGGCTAGTATGGAGAGCTCTCCACTCACTCTTAGCTTCTCTAAATCAACTGGTAAGCACCCAACTTGCCTGGTGCCTCATATTGGGAAACTGGCAGTGGTAGTAAGGTACCAAAAATGTTGTAATAGTCTGTACTTCAGCACATAAATGCTGTTGCAGATTTAGCCTTTGCTGCTCTGGAAGATGGAAAGATCTTCCGGAAAGATGTTTTGATGGAGTACTGCCCTCGGGTTAGTTTAACTGACCTAATGATAAGTGCATCAGAAACACGAGATGACTTTTTGAAGTGATAGTAGAACAGAAGTCTAGAATGCATAAAATGGAGAGTAAAAGGATACATTTATTGTAAAATTAATTAAAAAATCATTTCCACCTCAAAGCACAGTTGGATCTATCAAAAGTTATGTACATATTTTACCAGTTCCTGGTAAATAATAATAATAATAATAATAATAATAATAATAATAATAATAATAATAATAATAATAATAATAATAAAGCCTTCTGATTTTTGCAGGGTATCTCAGAGAGGGCATATTTATTCTCGTATTTTTTCAGGGGGGAAAAAATGGTTCTGGGGAAATAACACACTCTGGGGAGACAGAACCAGTCAGAATAAATAAATATGCCCAAAACAATAACAGGAGCAAGTGTGGCACCAAATATCACTGATAGACGAGGAATACATTAATTCAGTATTGCAAATTACTTTTGCTTAAGGCAGATGTACTTGGTATACTCCCTTAATTATTGCTCTTCTTATCAGTTTGCAACTCAAATCACATTCTTTCAGTAACAATTAGGGAATGATATGATAATATGAAATTCTAAGAACAAGAGAGGTTCTGAACCAAAAGGCTAGAGAATTTTTTTAAGTTTGTGTTGTAACAACCATCTTGTGAACAACCCATCAAGCGAACCAGTTCCACAGCTTCAGAAGCTGGGAGAACTTTTGACCACCAGAAACTTTGTTATTTATGAATCATATCTTTTCGACCCACTCAGCCTCTTCTTGAGCTTGAAGAAGACAGGAGGATGGTCCTGTAGATGACTGGTAAAGCAGAGGGTTCAACTTATCAGCTCCTGTTCACCCTGCGAGCGTTTTCTCTTGAAGAGATTATACATACATATGTATTTGCATGTGTGTATATATCTATATCTCTATAGGAGATAAAGCTCTCTCTTTACCTGCTTATGGATACTATTTAGTGATGAGAAGCTGCTGTGTTCTCACAGCAGAGAAGGTAGGTAGCAAAGAAACTTATCAAGTGTTTGGCTACTTATGTGTCCAATGGATTAGAGGTGTTCTAACATCTATCAGTCATAGCAGTAGGACTTTGTTTCGTGGCTTGAGAAGTGATGTTTCCTCTCATTTCCCAAGGGTGAGGACTCTAACCCACTCTTTCTTCCAGCACTGTGTGGCATACACTGATGAGCTAGCATCTTTTTAAGTAGATTTCTATCTACTTCCACCCTTTAATGAAAAGTCCAGGTTGTTTTGGTGGATCAAACCAATGGATACTAAGATTGTAAAAGAGCAGTGCATTATGAGAATGGATTGATACATGTGGACTGGCTAAAGTTTAGGGTCAAATGAAAGTAGCCACCTTATTAAACTTTTATTTTGTGCAAGAGTTCGTAAGAGGATAAAAGCCTGCTGCCTTCACATCCATTTATCCAGTAAGCTTGGGATACTGCCAACAAATGAAAAATAGTAAGTCTTTCTTCTTCATCAGTACTTCATTAGGTTAGCTTGGCTGGAGACTAGATTAAATGTGCACTAAACCTGTTAGCATTGTGAAAATTGGTTAAGAGGACTGCAATATTCAAAAAGATTAATTATAGGTTAACAGATTAATTACAGATTTAACATTTTGGGGAGTGGCATTGAAATGGATACTTTCCTATCAGATGTGTCCTAAGCAATGATCAGATCTAATTTATTCTTAGAGGCAAATGGCGGACTTAGTGGGTATGCATGAGGTCTTGAAATACTCTTCCATTTAAAGTAAAAAAGAAAATTAAGACTAGAGCCAGCTGTAACAACCCTTTAAGAAGGACTGATAGATTGAGGTGCAAGTGGAGTTTTCCTGTAAATACATGGTACTAGATTGATTTTTAGGGAACACTAAAAACAAAAAAGATCGGGTCAGAGGTCTTCAAGCCAATCAAAGCTAGGAGGGAGAGAGAATTTGGGAAAAGTTCCTGGGAGCCAGCAAGGAGCCTATTCACATATTGTTGGGCCTCTGGAATTTTGATTTCTGAAGTAAATTTTCCTGACATAAAGCTGCTAGAAATGTGGAAGCATGAAGGATTTTATTCACCTTTCCTAAATGGCGAGAGATAATCCGTCTTACAATGTTACGAGTTTCTATTTTCCATCTTTATATATTAGGGGTGCGTGGCAATCTAATATTCTGTGTTTTTTTGTGTCAGTATTGATTAGCATTATTTTAGGAGTTTACCAGGTTAAGAGAAACTTCGTGTTAGACTTAAGTAGGTCTGCGGATGAGATAGTTGCAGGGATTCTCAGGAATTAGGAAAATAAGATTCTGGTCGAGCTTTGGCTTAGATATCTACAATACTGATGAAGGCAATGAAGAACAGAGAAAAGCTGCCTTTACTTCTTACAGTTCCTTTGCCTCTGAGCATATATATATATAAAAAAGAAAAAATTATGTGTGATTAAGTAAACTTCTGTATTACAGTAATGTGCAATTTTGTTAGTCACACTGTTCAGGCATAAGCAAAGAGGTCAACTGATGCCATGCCACCATCCGTTCACATGGAAAACAGTTAATTCAGAAAGAATATTTAAGTTCATGTTAATGTCAAAGAATAGGAGTTATGGACATTATCATGATAAACTGGGTTCTCATTCATTCAAAATGAAAATGATTGTATCTAAAGCAGAGACAACAATGGGAGCCTAAGAGACTATGGTTGCGAGTGATATATCTGAGACAATACATGAGAATGGAAGGGACAGTTTCAGTAATATAAGTGTATAGCCTGTTTTTCAGGCTGAATTAAATGTATCAGACTGCAAATATAGTCTGGTCAAAAATGTGCATTTGGCTTACATCAGGAAGCTAGTTTTTCTGGAATTTGATCTGTTAGCATTCAAGTAAGCATTATTCTAAGTGAAGAGGCATACCATGGGGTCAGAAGATCTCTCTGATTCATTCAGGATGAGGGAGAGGCTATATGAATAGATCAAGATAAATCATGATAAAACCAGTGGAGGGATAAAATAATGGCAGAATTGAGATTAGGACGAGAGGTCATAAGTACAGCCAGATCATATTACAGCGAACAACTGTGACTTCAGAACACCGCACCAGAAAATCTAGGTGATCACAGGAGCAATCTGGCTGATTTATAAATTAGCTGAAAAGAAAAATCATATAACTATCCGTTTGGGGTACGCATTCAGTTGAACTGTATGTTCACTTCAAGTTCTCTGACTTGACAGGGAAAGTGATGTTGGCTGTTTTAATGGAAGCAATTATGGACAATGTGAGAATCTGGCTAAGGCAGAAAAGTTGGTGTCCCATTGTAGCAAATGTCCTGTAAAGGTAATTACTGACTAAGGCATCCACTTTGTGATAAACTGTAATCAGAAGTGAGAAGGAAATGGAAGACTGGGAACAAGGTTGGGGCTATGGTATAGTTCAGAGACAGCCTCCTTTTCCTATTTTTTGTTCTCTTAGCGAGGAAGGGGGCCCATAGATCCCAGGAGCAATGCTAAGGCCATGTTAGCAGGGTGGAGGGCTGATGGCAGTTTGCCACCACATGGTATGAATTACAAAGGAAGTATGACCTGCACTGGACGAGTCATTGCCAGATGGTTCCCAGATGTGTTATTTACGAAGTCACGGCCTAGTTAAACCACATTCCTGGTGTCTTGTCTTCTTTTCCTGCAATGTCCAAGACATTAATGAAGGAATGTATGAGAACTAAATAGCAGACCAGTTGTCAAAAACCAAATGGCAACAGAAATCCTTTTCTGTCTCTGGATATGCGTAAATACATATTAGATTAACAAAACTAGCTTTAAACTATTGATCCCTGAAGAGCTGTAGAATTGGCTTCTGTAATGTGTACTAAGGACAATACTTACCTTGGACTCATCAGTCCCTTGTGAGTCTCCACCATAACACTTAGCACATTCTCCTGCATGATTCTGTTCTTCTATCTTCTTCCTTCAAAAGGGCCCTCTCTACCCTAAGTTGCTCAATGTAGTGAAGAAATTCTTATAAATAAAACATTGGTTATTCCTTAAGAATATATACCAAACTGATTTGGATGAGCTCTGTAGCATTGAAATGATCTGACAATGTCAAATACAGTTGGTTGGTTGGCTGGTTAGTTTGTTTGCTTAAATTAGGCAACTTTGTCAACAAGCTGACATGACCGAGAGATCGTGGAAGTTTCTTACCAGAAGGTAATTTGCTTAGTTTGCATAACTTACCTGAGGCAATGCAGTAACGGTGCATTAGAGCAGAATTTTCAATTGCTGTTGTTGGTCTGTTTTTGTCTTTTATTAGAAATGGATGGAATATGATTTGTTTTTCCTGTTACTATAGATATAAGAAACAATTCCTGAGTCAGTGCTAAAAAGGTAGAAAAGAACACTGTGAACAAGCTAGCGCTCTGTAACATCCTAGAGACAGAACCATAGCAATATGACTTGACATGCAGAGTAACATTAGTTGGCACAAGTTTTATTGATTATAACCTATCATGTGATGGGCCCTCAGGTTTTAATAAATAAGCTGGAATTCTACTGATGTAAGAATTAAACTAAGTTTAAAACAATTCAGTAATAAATTTGTTTTGAATTGTCTGTATTCACAATATAATCTTGTATATAACATTTATTTTTATGCAGACATTCTGAATGGATACCAACTTGTTTGCTTTTTACTGCCAGAAAGTATGGGGTATATATTAGCATTGATTTTCATTTCACTGATCTAGGTGTTTCTCTCAATTTAATCCCATACTATGTAACTTCTCTGGGCTGAAGCCAGAGTAAATGAGGTCAGAATATGGCCATAATACAAAATATTTTTGCAAATATATTCAGGATAAATGGGATTTTTCTACTTAAGTTGTAAACTACTTCAAAGTAGATACCAAGAAAAATGAAACTATTATATCCTATTTCAGATAAATACAATAAATCATACAGCACAAGAGGGGCTGTGTGGCACATTTTTGTATAGGTGCAAACACTTTATGGATAAAGAGACTAGTTATCCTCATTCAAGACAACATTTTGAATCCTTTATCTGACTGTCAACTGTACTAGAAGGAGAGAAAAAGGTATGGTTAACTTTAAAGAAAAGCTTGAGAATCTGTTGGTTGCTTGTTAGAAAGATTAAGCTTTGTAAGTTAATACTGTATGAAGTAGGGTAGGCAACTGAGATCTCTAAATCGATGATCTATGTATAAGACAAATATAGGTAGCATTTTATGCATACATTAGACAAAGTAGACCTTGCATATCAAAAGCTAATAGTTTGGCAGAGAAGTCAATGAGTCATTTATTAAAATAAAACTAAAGAAATTATTTGGCTCTTACCATTGCTCAAAAGACACCTTCTTACACAGATAAGTAAGCTGGGTTAAAACCATTCAAGAACAATGACAACTGTCAGGATACAGCAGGTAGGCTGTATCAATAATCCCACAAGTGGGAAATGCATTGAAAAGTGCATTAATATAATTTTATTATTCCAGATATTTTTAGGCATCCAATTCTTATAAAATTTACATTTAGATATCATAAGCCAAAATACTTTACACCCACGGCATCTTATTTTTCCTGTTTTCCAGCTAAATCTTATTGATACCAGCCAAATGGTAGAAATTCATCATTTTTGTAACTGTACAGTAATATCAACAGATTTAACCAGTCTTAGATTCACCTCAATAATTTTTTATGAGGAAAGCCTACAATTTTATGATTATTTTATGGTGTTAGACCTGTGTTTTGGTAAAAGTGGTTCAGAGAGGCAGAACTGCTCACTTTATTTTTGCTCTGGCTCAGCGGTCGTTTAGGATGTGGAACAAAGAGAAGGCTAATGTTTTGCACACAGTACCCATTTAAGTAGTGTAAGAACTTCATTCATACTAGGAAGCATAATTCTCCTCACTCCGACTTTACATATCTCGGCCCCCAATATCTGATGATAAAATGTTTGCTACCGTTCTTTACACTTTACTTACATGTCAACAATGATAGTACAGTTGGGAGTTGTGTATGTAAAAACATATGAGATGACAGTAGCAAATGAGTTGGCTGAAACTGGTCTTTCTATTATATCCTTCTCCACTGAATGTTTCTCCACTAACCACATGGGCACCACTGTTTGCAGTTGGAGATAATCATTTTCATAGGGTATAGATTCTAAATTTCTGCAACCTATTTCTTAATTCCTGAAAGATAGATACTTTTAAATAAGTCTGGGCAGATACTTTTCCAGTGCTTATCTTGCCAGCAATAATATAGCTTTCATAGTGTGTGTCTAACATTTATTGGGTATAAATTTGTCTCGGGCACTGAAAATACAGTTTCACAGGCAGCTGTTTTTAAGACAGTTCCTGCCATTCTCTCATACCTCTGCCATCCTCCTATGTCCTTACCTTTCTTTCTCACTGATGGCTTCCTTCAGAATGAGGTTGATGTTCCTTTCCAGATCTCTCCACTTGTCCCTTTCTCTTTTCACCAAGATTCAGAGTCCTGCCATTGCTATGTGACTTAGATTGTCCTTTCTATTCACTTAAGATTTTCTTAAGATCTTTTTCACTTAAGATTTTTTACTCCTTTCAGAGTCAAGTTCACTTTGGTCTCTGAGAAGTCATAACAGCAAACATGCCTAAATTATTTCCCATTGCTAGAAGCAAAAAAGAGCTAGTAAAGATGGAAGGAATGCAGAAAGATGTTTGGAGACAACGAAAGAAGAAAACTCAGAACATTTTGGGTGGAAGGAATTCCAGGGCATTTCTCAGGCTAAGGAACCACACTATTGCCCATGAGATCAAAGTGAATTAGACTAGATCAAAATTTGTCCATTTTTTCAAAGCTCTGCAAAACCTATCTTTGCATATAGAAGTTCTCACCTTATTTGGAAGGTAGAATACTTTACCACTTTTTTAAGAAACCTTTTTTTCTATCCATAATTTTCTGAAAACATACCATGAAAAATCTAGTACAAACCTCCCATTCTGAGTTAGCTTTCTTGTTACTATTTTTCTAAAAACTCTCAAAAATTCTAAAATTACAAAACTGCAACATTTACGATGTCAAAATATTAAAAAAATACAAACTTAAACAGAGTTCTAATTTAGATGCTTTTATCAACCTCATTTTTTAAATGCTGGGCTGCATTATTGACAAGATATTTTGCAGAGCATTACTGATGCCATTCAGCTTAAGGGTCCTTGCTTTTTCTTACTGCCTTTTGGAAGTTTTTAAAACACAGATGATTATCCAAAGAACAAGTCAGATCCTTTATCATAGTGAAAATTGCCAGTAATAGATTAAATGTATAGATATTAAGAAAACATTATTTTAATGGTATACATGCAAGGATGTTTGTTGCTGTACAATGGTAACTTTGAGAGATTTTATTTAAATTCTGTTAATAATGCATGTTGTTACATATTGTGTCATTTGACTGAGGAAAGAAAGAAAGGTTGAAATCTGAGATAGTATTAAAATATGTTCAAAACTTTAGAGCATTATAATAGTTGTTTCTATAAAACTACTTCAAATATTTCTTCAAGAAGGAAACAATTTGGAGTTCACATTGAGCAGCATAATAACTGAAAACATATAACAGTACTTTTATTCCCATTGCTAAACTATAGATTAGGGTCTTTTTTTGTTGTTGCCATTGTAAATCCCTGTTCCCAGGGGTTCCCTAGCAATCATCAAAATTTGCTTTGGGCAAAACTCTGAGGTACGTTCTTCAAATAATGCATAGGAGATTGCAACTCCCACTTGTGTTAATAGGAGCTATCTAGGTAAATCTCTCATGGATTCATAGGAGAAAAAACTCCAGAGTATAAGAAATTTTGTCCCAAGGATAATTTGTTCTGATATATATATATCCTCATAAAAATACGCTCTAGCATAAAACACTCAAAACTACTGATCTCAGGTATTTGTTGGGACTGCTAACAATCACTTTTTGTGTTAAACTGAAATTCCATTGATGAGGTTTGCAACACAAATTATTTCCTAAACATTTATGGAAGAGAAAATTATATGCATTTGCAAGTCAATAAAATATTAACTAATGAATTATGTAGAAAATCATCCAGAATTTTTATACTAACCACTCTCAAATTCAAAAGGCTGGCTGATGCACCCTCTGTCCTTTACAAGGTAGGGTTATAGGCTAGCATGGCTGATCCAAATGTAGGTAGTTCTACATGCCAGCTTCACGTTTTCTGCTTTGTGGTTACAGTAGTAAACTAGCTCATTTTCCTTTCTTATTCCGAGAGGAATTCCTTTCCCCTGATTCTATCAGCTCAGTTCATCCACAACTTAGGTCAAAGATTTACTATTAATGAGTGTGCTGATTAAACATCTTCGCAAACTATGTGTTCCAAGAAATCTGGCTATGTCTATGTCTCTGGTCTCTGTATTTCCTAAGTAGCCAGGCAGTAAAGTATAGTGGAAACCGTGTCTGAGAACCATAACTTTCAGTTCTCCTAAGTTTTCCTAACCATTTACATTAAATAGTCATCTGATTGCTGCAAAAGAGAAGGCATTACTCAGTACCATCATCAACTGTCATCCACCAGGATATACACAAATGCTAGATTTAGTCTAGTGAGAATCTCCCTACACAACTTCTGGAGTCCATGAAGAGACAGAGACTCCTCCAGTCAGTTTGGAGTAGTACCTTAATTTTATGTGCTCTGAATCACTCCGTGGAGGAACCTCATGGACTGTTGCAAGACTACAGGGAATAGAAAGACTAGCCTTTCAGACTAAAGGAGGCTTTTGTGAGCACCACTTGTTCTGCCTACGAATTCTAACTTCTTTTTCTTATGTAAGGTATGCAAAAAGCATCAGCTTATTTCAGACGTAGAATATATTAGCTGAAACAAAGTACTTCACTAATACAGCTACAGGACTACAAGCTCAATGCATGGACTGGACTGGAAAAAGTGTGCCATTCTGCACATAAGATGTGCAGCTAAACATACCCTTTGTCTCCTGTAAATAGATATTTCAAGTCCACTGCCTTATACCTCTTTCAATATCTATACATCTGTCCGGTACATGGATGACTGGAACCGTACATAGTATTTTGGGTGAGAACTCAACCATGTTTTGTATAGTATTCTTATTTTCCTGTCTCTAGTGCGAATACCTTCCTTGCCATGTCCTCAGATTATGTTTGTCTTTTGATAGTCTTATCACATTGGTGGTTCACATCTTTCATGTAACTGGTTAGTACCAAGCTTTTTCTTCTTTCTTGAGTATTTCCAATCTGTGAGCATCAAAGTCTTGCTGTTAGTCGTAAACCTCATACTTCCTACTGTTGTATGTGATCACATTTCTTTTATCCCAACGTTCAGTTCTCCAGTCTGCTCCATCTGATATGCTGAACCTCCTCTGTGCTGTTAGTACATCCCAAAATAGTATCATCATAGACAATTTTACTTTTCATACCAATAGTTTCCCCTAACATTACCACGTGCTGTCATCATCTCTGTGGTTTTTTCCTGCCCATATTACAACTCTTGGATTCGTCTATCTTCTCTAACTCAAAAAAAAAAAAAAAAACCCTATTGGAATTAATTTATAATAAATTTGATATCTAGATATAGTATAGCTACAATATTTTCTTGGCCTAGAAAGCTGGTTACTGTAGCAGACAAAGGTACAGCATTACCCTGGCAAGATCTATCTTTGCTATACCTGTAGAGAATTTTATTTCACTTCCTATTTTTCTCCGTATCCTTAATTATACCTTCATCCAGATTTTTTTCTAAAATCTTAATACTAATGAGATAAGATTGCTGTTACTCAGATACTGGAACACTTTTCTGCTTTTCTTAAATACAGACATCATGTTTGTTTTCCTGCATCAAATGCAGTATCACTCCCAACCTGAGGGACTCCTTTGAAAGTACTTGCTACCAGGAAAAATAGTTCAGATGTTAAAACAAAGCTTAAAAATTATTATCTGTGGTCAAGCAGAAAACATTTCAATGATTAGTGGAAAGTTATAATGAAATAGCATTTTGCTGACCTCTTTGGTTTGAAATGGGTATCATTTAACAAAATAAACAAATAATGGTTTCATGAGTATTTATAGCCCATCTGCTTTGAATATAATCTATCAAATTTAAATGAGACAAAGGATTAAAGCCACAATTTAAAAATGTAAAACTAGAGGGGCTTATTTTTAACCTTAGGACAGCCCAGCATTTAAATAAGACCAATTGGAACTGGGAATGAATACGGACTCTTAATTTTATTAATCTCCTTATGCTGCTGTGCATTGTTCTGAGTCACCAAAATATGCATAGTTTCTGAACAGCTTGACACTTTGCTTTCCTTTCCATGTTAAATTTTAAGAAATACATATCATGTATCACTTGTTAATGGTTTCTGTGGGTGGAGATGAGTAATTAAGGGCTTGTGAAATTGGGGCAGCATACATTTTATAATTGATAACATAAACTCACAGGACTGCTGCACTTCAATAAAGGGCTTAGCTTGTACTATTTTATAAATAAACACAGGAAACCCCCTTAAAATTAGATTGCCAAGATTTTCAAAAGTGACCACAGGCTCCATGTGTCTTGCTTTGAGTCTCCAGCTGTGAAGAACTTTTTAGTATCCTGACACTTGACACATTTTGGAAATATGTCCCTTTTAGAAAGTACTTTAGTGGTCCAACCTAAAAATCCTTGATACATTTTTTAAGAAGATATTTTACAAGCCTTGAGGAAGAAGAAGAAAAAAAAAACCAAAACACAAAACCCCCCCAAAACACAAAACAAACAGGAATAGTCATTCAATTACACTGTTTATTAGACATGTTATATATAACAAACTATGAGATATAAATTTTCTGTTAAAAAAGTGGATTATGGTCACTCAAGTACACTTCCGTGTTTGTGTATGTGTATGTAGTAGACACAAATTGAGGCTTACAGTTCCTCCCTCCACACACTATCAGTTTGCAATTTCATTTAGAAATTTAATATATGTTTAAGTTTCACTGGTTTTCTTTCCTAAATGTTAGTAGAATATGAGACAATGCCACTTATAGTTTTGGAGATTTCTAAATGAGCCAGTCCTGTCATTCTGGGCTCAGTTACAGAGTTTCAGTTTCAGGCAGAGGAGGGAGGACTGGAGACATTTTTCCTCCATTAGTGCTGAAGAAGCTGTCTGGTACATGATAGCTTCAGAAAATCTGCTTGTACATCTGAAGCATTAAGGCAGATTTAGAAACATAGTTTGTAACCATGTCGTGGGATTCAGGAATGCTTCCCAAAATCTCTCTGATATCTCAAACCATGTTTTGACTCTGTATTGGAATAAAACCTGGGCACTCCCCTCCCCTTACTATAAGTTTCCAAGAGAAGAAAACCAAGGTGGGATGGTGAGAAGGATGCTCGTGTGGATGATGGTGGCATCAAGAAAATTTTCAAGACACACTCTGGCTTCAAGTCTATTCTCATGTTTACTGTTATAGATCCAATTTTTAGGAAAGCCTGTAAAATGCTGTTATAGAAAATATTCTCTTTCACAGAAGGAGAAAGTTCAAAAGATATAACCTATATTTATGGTTTCTCCTGAAAGAAAAGGACACACTGACAATTTTCTTTTTAGTATTTTTGATGGGGTGTTTTTCTGTTTGTTTATTTGGGGGTTTTTTTGGAGTGAATTTGAGGCAGACATCTCTATGATCCTGGACATTTATATTTGTTGTATTTTGGGAACAGAATGAAATAAAACCCCCAAACAATTGAACTTTATTCCCCTTTTCTTAGATTATGAAGTCTCTTTTTACTAGGTATTATTTCACTGGTTAAACTGTTTATGAAACAAGAGAGTCAAAAATAGTTGAAGATTAAAAGAAAACTTGCTAATGTGGCTACATATGGTCTTGACCATAAATTAAACATTCACAACGTGATAGCAGACAATGGTAAGAACAAACAAAATAGTTGAATGTAAAACTCAACAAATCTGCTGCTGCTGCTATATGAGCCCTTTCCATTGTCTTCACTACTTGTAGCATGACACTTCTGTTCTGTAAAGCTGGCCTTTACAGAACATCTGTGCAATATCCAGAAGCTTATCTAACACCTGTGTTTGACTGTTTTCAGTTTTGAAAGTATCTTTATAGTGCAAAAACAGTAGCAAAGATGAAGTGTTTCATGAAACAAGGGGAATTTTTCACTTTACCAAGAATATTGTCAATCACATAAAAATGGAGATGGGATGCATCAGTCCCTATGTTCTCCAGTCCTGCTCAACCTCTCTTGAACTACTGGCCTGTGTAAGAGGATTTGGGACACTGGAGCTGAAAAGTAATCAGACAATTATTGTAGCTGCCATTAAAAAAATTTTAGATGAACTACCAAAGGCTCTTGCTGTTGTGACAGTACAGGTTAAAGGAGCGACAAAACGTATGGATAAATGTGCAAATTTATAAGTTTTGTCCCAAATTTTTACTATTAGAGGATCCTAAATCTACTTTGAAGTTGACTTTTCGTTTCTAGCCCATCAGTTGAAATCAGTCTTAGGAAAACTGTGATGAAATTGTATCAATAAGATAAACTGTAGTCTGAATTGGCAATCCTTGTTAGATTCCTTCATTTTCTTTCTTTCTCCTATCCCTAACAGATAGGCATACACTTGCAAATGGCTGTACTAAAATTAAATGTTCAGACAAGAATTGGAATGGGTCTGTAAACTGTGTAACTCTACTCTTCTTGTGATGGTCTGTGTAAGACAGTATATTAATGGCACTGTATGCAGGGGAAACCATGCAGACCCTCCTTGTGCCATCCTCTTTTTGCACCTCACAGATGTAAACTTCTGCATCTTAGCCTTATGCATGAAATTCATGTACGGTTTGAAGGATAAAATTAAACACTAAGTTGACTACTATCAACAGCGTTGAAGGTGGGAGGGGAATAGCAGATGAACCACATTTACTTTGATTGCACTGTCCCACTCCTCAGCTGAAACAAAGGAAATGCAAGTCTTACTTCCATTCAGTGAGCATCCGAATACCTTTGTGGGTATTTTGATGCAAGTGGAAATAAAGAGTCAGAGCAAATTCACTGTGTGTGGATGAGGAATAGCATAACAGCAAATCTTTATCCTCAGCTATTTAATCTTAAAGCCAAACTGTGTGTGTATGTATGAATACATCATAAGTTGTTAGCATATATATACTGTATATTATATATGAAATATGAAACTGAGGTACCAATCTGAGGCAAACAAATAAGAAAACTGATGTCTTTAAGTTAGTATAACAGATGTTATGCAAACCAGAAGAATTTGTTTTTCAAGAATAGTAAAAGACTGTTTTCTTGAACAATGTATTAAGGTCTATATAGTCAAAGGGTTTTTTGGACTTAGGCCCAGAAAATGAGTGAAGTGTTGTATGATAAGTTAAAACTGGGAAGTATTTTGGAATTTAGTAAAAAAGATAGCATGAAGTATTGTGTCTCATGTCATTTCTCAGAATTGAACTTACTGACACAAGAATTTCTAATTTTAATTAACACGGTATAATAAAATTTTACTCTGTGTGATAATCTTTTTGCAGAAAAAAACATTTGGAAATTATGCAACTGGATTTAATTTAGATCCTGAAGATAAAAGAGGAAAAAAAAAAGAGAAAGAAAAGAAAATCTAGAACCTGATACATTCAATGATACATGGAATATCATCAGTTCTTATTGTGGATAGTTTCAGTTCCCATTCACATCTATGCAAGCTGATCTTTTAGTATCTCTCAAGTGCTGAACCCCAAGAAGCGACATGCAGAATAAAAGCTCTACAGAGATAAGAAGAACAGATACTAATTGACAAAATATTTCTGTTGACATCATCCTTGATTAACTTTTCAATTGAAGGTAAGTGATTAATTACTCCCAGTGGAAAGGATAGTGTAAAACCTAACACAGGAGATACAGAAATAGATTATTAAAAAGACATATCTGGATGCTATAAATGCTTACATATTGACCACTCATTCTACCCCCACCTAATCTAGAGCTAGTATTAGCTCTTCCCAAATGATTTGAACTTCCAGGAGGTAGAAAGCACAGAAATCAAATCTCTTGTTTCTAGGGCTAATAGTCTACCCGTTTCTGTATTAAAATACATGAATATAAGCAGGACAGACCCCTCACCACCTCTCAGTATGTTTTTTGTTGGACTCATTACTGTCAATGCATGTCTGGAGATCTTGGCACATGACTACTGAATGAGGCCTTTCAGAAGATAAAGGGATACCTACTTTATAAATCCCAAATTGCCTTAGGCACAATGTAGACACTGGCATGCTCAGCTTTCCCAAAAGAGCTGTCCTTCTGGGTACACACAGTAACAGAATATTAGATGTCTAAGAAATGTCTAAGGAACCTGTAGAAAGTGAGGTGCCTGAATATTTATGTGGAAGTTGTGGATTAGATGTGGAGTCCTTTCTTGAATATGGTCCTTAGAGCCTGACCATTTCTGTTTAAGAGTTAGTCTTAATACTTGAATTACTATTTAATGTTTTCTATGTGTATTGCATCTTAAGAAACTGCAAAAAAATTCTCTCTTAAATGTTGTCTGGGAACTACTAATTGCTACATATCTGTGGGTTTTTTTTTCCCATACAGTAGCTATGAAATTTAACTTGTAACTGCTTTCTGAATGTTCCTAAGAGCAAATTCTGCCCTACATTTCAGCAAATAATACATCTGAGGTGCGGGAAGAAAGAGGGCATTAATTTACACAGAGCATTACCTTGGTTTTTGCTTTACACAGTAGAAAGAAATTAATTTTGCTAATTATTAGCTGATTACTTGTATTGCATTTCTGTTGAGTTTGAGGTCATTTGCTAATATAACTGCTGTTCTCAGTTGCAAGTTATTAAAACTAATATTAGTTTTATATTTTTTCTAATTTCACTATTTTTACTGGACAATGGAAAACTATCAGTTTGTTTCTTATAAGATTTTTGAAACTTGAGCCAGGTATTAAAATAACATCAAAATATTTTTCTTTTAAGTGAAACAGTATTTCAGGTTATGTTCTCTCTGTGTAAGAAGCTGTCGTTTCAGCTAACATCACAAACAATGTATTATCTCTGCATTACAATTGCTTTAGGCATGACTTTTCTCTTTGCTCTCTGTTCATTGCATGCAAATACAATTTGTGATTAGAAATAATATGTGCTGAACTAAGAATTAAACATATACATATAGCACTTTCTTAAAAGTATTTAAGTTAAAGTTAACTACGTAGTGGCTTGATAAAAAAAATGTTTGGCTTTATTACTTATCAGATAAAACCATTGTAGAAATATATTATTCTGCTGCTTTTATGATGATGATTCCACATTAAAAATTGTCGGTTCAGTTCAAACTGGTATTATTTCAGGAGAGGTCTGTGATTCCTATTCTGTTAGTACAGCTGTTTTTCCCTAAAAGACTTCAGCAAGATTTGTATCTACAATAAGCTTTTGTTGTTACCAGTAGGAGAAGTTCTCAGCAGCCAGACATTGGATGGGTATCTCATTTCCTGTCTTGTCCGAGTGTGTTTGAGCTTATAAGAAGCAATTTGTTACTAGTTTTAAAATTATTTTCGCTTGGTTTGGATGGGCAGTCTTGTTGACTTGTTCCCTTGTCAAGACACTGACATGAACCAGTAAGAACACAATGCATGCTATGCACATAAATCTGAGGCGGTCACTACAGTGTTTTATACATCACCTCTTACATCTAAACGTGAGAAAGGAGGGCAAACCTCTAGTGGTTTCATTTCATACCCACACAACATTCTTGGACTCTTGGTTCCTAGAACATAAGGCTCATAAATCTTTATAGGCAAAATATCATGATAGTGTTTTCAAGGTAGAATATGTGTTTAAATTGTCTTGGCACAATTTAAATCAACAGCGCTGTAATAGACACTGGTGGAGAATAAAGTTTAAGAAAACTTCTTAAGACCTTTCTGTTCAGGGTTTCATAAGTTAAATTTTCATTTATGCTGAAGTATCTTTACCACCATCTGAATTTATTCTTCAGTATCTAACCTGAATGTGCTTATACGTACTGTCTTCTCCATTATCTCATTTTTAAGCCCATTCACTGCCTACATAGCAAATGGCTCAGCTTAGCTTAGTTTCGGCAACATGCCCACATAAGACTCCAATACCTGAATCATCTCTTTTTTGTTTTTAGTCTTACCAGCCTTGCATGCTGGAAATATTTCCTCTTGCTTTTTACTGCTGCACCTATGGGCTTCTAATCAAGTACTTACTAAATCACTGTGTCCTTCAGTTTTAACTGCATGTGTTGGTTGGCTTTACCTTAAAGACTTTCAATTCACATTGGCTTTTCAATATATAAATTAAATGTTTCACCTGAAATTTGATAGAACATAGATGCTTTCAATACCTTTATTCATTATCTGTTAAGTATGTTCATTAATCAACATTTCCTACTTTAAATAAAAATGTATTATTCTGACACTTGTGATTATGGTCTCCTAGCAACTTTCTCAAACTGGCCCTTTTCATTTCAATGGGTCTAAGACCAGAAAAGAATGAAGATAGCCTTAATTCTCTATGTGGTTTAATCCTTTTCTCCATGTGGTATAACTTTAATTTATTAAAGGGGTTGATATCTGTAATTTCATTGGACTAATGATAAGGTATAGTATTAAGCTTTCATTCTACATGTCAGTGTAAGCTGTATCACAGAAAAAGAAAAATCTTTTTCCACATGTTCAGTTGGAGCCTGCAGTTATCAGACTGATTGTTTTTCAGCCAGAAAGCTCCAGCAAGGGATTTTAAAGGAAAAGTTTAATTCAATAGGATTTTTCAATAAATCAGTAAGAATCAACTTCTTTCATTTCATGTGCTACTTTCAACTCCACCAGGCTGTATAAGGAAAATTCTCTTGTCCTCAGTTGCCAAGTGTTTTCTCCTTTTTCAAATCCATAAACTTCTCTCTGAAATTACCTTCTCTTCTTTTTATTTCTGTCTATTTGTCTATACTTTCTTTCCCCTGGATTATATTTTTATGTCTTGTCTCAGTTCATTCTTACAAAACTGTGTAAGCTCTTCTACTGATCTTACAGTCTCTGGACCCCTGGGGGACAACTGCACTGCTTTCACAAGAACAGCAAAGTTTATGATGCTATGTCAATAGATCCTAAAAATAATAGTTAATAAACTAGCCAGCTTATATATGTATATTTACATATATAAAGAAATCTGTTCTTCATTACTATCACTGTGCAATTTCTCATCTGTTAGCACACCTGAATTTAGGACTCAGCAGTTCTCTCTGCTTTCATAGAAACTTACTCCATAGCTCTATCTTGATGGATACACAAGGAAAGCAGCCCTAATACCAAGAGAATGTTCACCCTCTCTATGTATACTTAAGATACCAATTTGTGAATGATCTACGCCTGTTCTTGAATTTATAGGTAGCATGAGTAAGCTGTCCTCTAGCAGACATGCCTCATTCAGTTTTTCTTTCTTGACACATAGTGAATGTCTTGGTCCTGTGTGGCTTGGAGACAGAAATCTGGCTGGAAAGAGCGAGCTTAGGAGATGGTTGTGCTTAAGCCCAGTCTAGGACTTGCTCCAGTCTCTGAATCAACCCAAGCTTTTCAGGCAGATTAGGGATGGGGAGACTAGATGATTTCTCCAGCACTGTTTTTAGCAAATCATATGGATTTTATCTGAGAAACATGAACAACAGTTGTCTGAGCTCTTTTGCTTATTCTAGAAGTCACAACAGGAAAACCATACAGGGATACTGCCTTGGAAAAAACTCAACTGGAGGAGCAGTAAAGAATCAGAGAGCACTTTGGTGGAATTCAGAGCTTCTTCTGCAGAATCAGTGGTCACAAAGTTGAGCTGGTGCTCCTGTTAGGGTGTCTTAACTTCTAAAGAAGAATTAAAGAATAACCAATGCACAATTAAGTACATATTGGAAATTAGTATTTTCAAAAAAATCTCTACCACATGTAAACTCCTTTTCTACAGAGGTCAGTATAAGAAGGAAGCATGCATTCTTTTTCTTCTGTTTTTATATATTATTGAGATCACAGTTATGTTGCAAATTCTGTAAATAGTTACAATATATGCAAAGTGTATACCATATCAAATGTATCAGAAATTACTTAGAAACAAGGGTTCTGTGGTTGTTTCTATGTGTACATGTGGATATATTCAACAGAACATTCAACTAAAGCATTCAACTAAATTACAGTGAGAACAAGGGTCTTCCTATTCTGAGGGATGGTGAATTTACTAACATAGATGGAGCCACCCAGGCTAGCCAGAGGAACAAAAAACAGGTTCTGACAGATTTAGTTTACTAGTATACACATAGTGCAGCTGTTGGATACGATGAAATCCTAAATCTGGTCAGATCGAAAGAACTCTTTCAGTAGGATCAGGATTTTGTTATTTTCTAAGTCTTTTAACAATTAGGTTTCTCCTTTAGGGCTTTCATCAATGCTTTTAGGAGAAAAAAATACAGACTATTTGTGGTATCAGTCGAATGTATGAGCATGTTATCAGTGAAACTTTGACCTTATAGGACGAGTTTAAAATGACTTCAGATACTATTTAATTTCACCATTTCTAGATATATAATGCATTTTTAGATTTTAGAGTACTCTAATAATCTATATGGGTTCAGAAGATACAGATGCAAGACTGGGTCTCTTCCTGTAATTAATTCAGTATATATTATTCATATAATTTTAGAGAAATGTTATTTCATCATTCTGTGTTAAGAACAGTAGCCATGGAGAAAACAAATGGGGAAACACATAACTGTGAAGACTTACATAATTCTGCAGCATCACCTTCAAAGTAACAACAAATTTCACTGGTGGAGACTAACAAACATTAATTTATAGCTGTTCTGTTTTTTTGTTTTTCTTTTTTTGGCAAGCACCTGGTTCTATATAAAGCCAAAGGGTATGAAACTATAAAAAGCATACCAGGATAACTGTAGAGAAACATGCAGTGTTCTATAACAGTAGCAATAACATCTTAATGTCACAAAACAAAATGATTATGTTCGGGCTCTGACAGAGACTAGGTTTAGGCCTGACATTGCTTTTTAGCTCAGTCAAGTGACTTCAAATGTTGGCCTTGAAAACTTTTAAAATAGTTAAAATAGTGCTAGTTGTCTATCAGTCAGTCCTCTTGAACCCCAAGATTAGCCAGTGTGACCCACAGAGGTGAAAAAGGGAAAATAAACTTGGGAGTTTAGCGAATTTACTTTGTAACACTAACATCTGCAACACAGGGCTGAGGAGTGTCATCACTAAAGCATCAAACAGTAATTACAGTACAAATTAAGGAACAGGTGTTGTTATAACTGACAAACACATACATACATACATACATATATACATAAAACAACAAAACAGTGTAAGCCATCATACACTTGCTGACTTCATCTGTGTATTCCACTACTAACTGCTTCTTCTCTAAGGGCTAAGTTCAGCTCTGTTTTGGAGTTATTGGTGAAACTATTCTCCTTATTGGAAAAGCATTTTTCTTTCTCCTTCCTGCTGCCTGCCTGCCTGCTACTGTTCTGGTTTCTCTGTTTCAAACTTTCACACTCGTTTTTTCATTTTCATTGGAATGTATTGTTTCCTTTGTCTCCTTCCTCTCTTTCAGCCATCAGAACTGAATTTGGTGTCTGCACAATTTAATGCAATGGAAATACAGTAGGCTGGATTCTATATGCTGCACAGAGTACAATTACACCAAAATACATACATTTGCAAAAAGTCGCTTTTAGGCCCATCATCTCTTTCTGGCTCACTAGGATAAAACAGAATTACATTAATAGTTATTTATTGGTTTATGAAACTAAACCCCAATAAAGAAACAAGCCTGTTAGACAATGAAAATTAGTAGCTGATAACTATGAGAAACTTCTGTAGTTTGAAATATTTTAAATATCATTTGATATATTAAAAATTTCCTAATTATAGGATTAAGAAAGAAGGGAAGGAGGGAGAGAGGGAGGAAAGAAAGAAAGGCAGGAAGAAAGAAGAAAAGAAAGAGAGACAACTATGTAAACCTGCTACATTTTGTTTAACGTCAAAGGAGTATTTTTCTCTCCCACAAGTTACTCACTTATGCACTTGCTATGGAATCAGCATTATGAGTAAGTTGATAGCCTGTACAGGAAAGGAAAGAATGGCAAGATGATTACTTTATGGTTATTTCACAAAACTGATGAGATAGCAAATGATATTCAATCCTATTAAAAAGACTAAGCACAGCCTTCCCCCCCGCCCCTTTGAAAAAAATCCTTCCTTCCTTGCATTGGGATTGGATGATATGATTCTACAATTCAGAGAGTCTGGAAATTACAGAACATCTGCAATGAAATTGGTTTTCTGGGGAAAACTGATGAATCACTTACTGCCAATGACTGGAAGGAAAAGTACTTGTTTATGCCCTTATGTAATGAATTTTTATGAGGTGAAGTTTGCTGTTTATAAAAAAAAATACACTTTCAGTTGCTGTAGAGGTAAAATAATAGAATTCAGAATTTAAAGCAATGCATTGCTGAAAAGGCAGTCACTAGCAGATTATCATTTGTTACAAAATACCAAAAAAAGGCTTTTACTTCTGTAATAGAATTAAAATTTTTCATCCATCCTCCAAGATTCTTACAAGAGAAAAAATATTAACAGGGACAGTATTAACATTGTCACCTTTGCTTACATACTTTAAAGTAAAATGAATGCTTTTATTGACAAATGTCTTCTGCTCCAAAAAGCAGATCTGAAATACAGTATAGAAGAAAATTATGCTTGCCAGCAATTCTTCAAAAACAGGCAACGACTCTCTGCAATCATGGGCAACCAAGTACCAACTCTTCTTTGCATGCCCCTTCACTTGTACTATATACTACCTCACTGTGTTTGCAGGTAAGATATATGTTGAATTTCAAAGAGTCTCACTTTCTTCCTTTTGAGAATAATGTGGCTTCACTACGTGAGAAAATTGCATTTCTGAAGAAAGTATTTTATGGATGATAAAAAGAGAAAGCACCTATCAATTCTCTGAAAAGCTAAAAGGCTCTTTTAAGCAAGAATTAAAAGTTAACTGATAACTTGGGGGTAAGAACTGAGCACCTAAGTGTGAAAAAATACTTTTCACAATCAAATGTGTCTTAAGACAGCCAGTTGTATGCCTGCATATTAATTCATGAAGTTAGTTTTGAGAATTTAACTGAAATAATTATTTTATTCTTAAATTGGGGTATGGGAAGGGGAGTTGAGTTTGATTGCTGCTATCTTTTACTTTATTTTTTTCATTAGCATGAGATATTTCAGTGAAAGACGTCATTGCTTGAGTGTAATTTCTTTTTGGATCCTGCCAAATGTTTCCAGGAATAGCTGTAAGCAATTGGAAATGCACAAATATATATATTTTTAATGACTAATGCTTTTTGCATTTCTTTAGCAAAAGACATAGTTGCTGCATAGCAGAAAATCTTTAAGCACTGTTTTCTTTAGATTTCTTTCCTCTTTGTCCTGACATATATATTGGTTTTGCAAGTATTGCTGATGTGCAAGTCTTTCCATGGAACTATTTTAATTTTAGCAGCACTGAGCAAGGGTGCAACAAGTAACCTGTACTCCTCTGTGCCTTACCACACATCTATATACCACTTCTGAAATTGTTACATAGTGCTGCTTTTGCTGCTGTCAGTAACAGGGATTCTGGAAAGGATTTAATGGAAAAGGTATGCTGCAGGTCCATCTACACTTTCTGCAATGGCCTAAGCAAACCGGGAGGCAGCTGGCCAAATATAACTTACATAACTCTTATCCTGTTTTCCACATATATGCAACAGAAATTGTGCCACTTGGCAAATTGTCTATCTCATCTTCACATTTGGAGTATGCTCTGGTCATTCACACATTGGTTTTGGAAGAGAAATACTCCCACTGGGTGGGACCATATCATCCTCTGTACATGGAATGAACAGCAGTGAGTGAAAAACTTTCACATAGAAAAGGCCTCGTTTGATATCCTCAGGAACCTATCCTGAAGCCACAGCACTCTAGAACTGTGATTCCTGTGTCTAACTCAACTCCCTCTAGTCTGGCCCAACCCCAACCCTTTGTGTCAGTATGGAAAAAAATTGGGGTGAGTTCTTACTACTGTTAATGTAGCAGTCATAGAAAAGTTAGAGGCCATCACAAATACTGCCCAGAGGTAATGGTAATTATTGGCTCCTTGAATTCACGTTTGAACCATACTTTGAATGTGACGTTATTATGTGAGGCAATCCCTGGGATCCACATCTTGAGTAGGAGCCTGCATCAACGGAGTCTAAAGTTGTAAACAAATATGCTCACATCAATCAGTCTATTGCTGATTTCAGAGACTGCTTTCTGGATATTACGACTGGCTATAGTGGGCATTCAAATAAGAAAGTCTTACCTACTGGTATACAAGCAGACTGCCACCTTCTTTCCATCAAAGCAAAAGTATTCTTATAAAAGCTTATAAAAGCTTAATTAGCTTCTGGGTACTTATCTGCATCATGGACACTGCTTGCCAGGGGCCATGCAGCTCTACCCAGATAATCAGGTCTCACGTGGTATGTTCAGTCAGATGTTCAGCTCCTGCTTGAGTGCATCAAAGTAAGATGAAGATCACCAGGAACAGACTGGATACCGACATCAGTATGCTGACCACATTGTCTACCTTGCTGCACCATGTACAGCCATGACTTTCATCAAGACTGGCTATAGAGCAAGACAGGATTCTTTTAGAGTAATCATGTAACAGGCAGTAGACCTGGTTTAAGGCAGAACAAGTTTTAAAACTCTTTGCAAGTATTTAGTGCTAATAAAAATTCCAATGAAAATTCATAAAGAGTTAATATGGCCACAAACACTACTGTCTTTCCTTGTTGCAATAAGCACCTTCCCATTTTCATAGCCTCAGATATGCTGCCCTGCCTCTTGGCATAGAAACCAGATTCTTTTTGCACCCTGTCTTTGGGCTCCCAGCAACATGGGAGCTAGCTTCAGAGGGCAGGCTACCAATCTTGTTTGGGAATGAGGCATATCTACCTGAAAACATCCACTGACCCTTGAAGCCAACTTTTTTTTCCCCCCCCCCTCCATTAAGACAGTGTTTCCCTGAGGAAGACCCTTGCCACACTTTTCTTTGCTCCAGAGGAAACCTTCCCAACTGTACACACAATTCAGAGATGCTAGGTTGGGCTATTTCATTTGCAGACTTGTTCTGGAAGATAACTTATATAAGATCTCCAAATGAGATGGCATGTCAGATTACTGGCAACTGTCTAAAAGCTAAGGGACATGACAGAGTATTTTGGTTAGTTTCATCAAACTTTGCTGTTTTGCGATCAAAAGGTTAGACAAAGGCTTGTATGGACAATGGCAGAAGATAGAAGAGTCATTCTTTCCCTCTCTCCTGGGTTACTACAAGATGCTTAGTTCTCTGCTGTAGCTCTTCTAGTACAGCACAATCTACAGTGGGTAGACTGTAGTCTACAGTGAGCGGACTGACAACCTTCTGCTCCTTCACATGTCTCTCTCAAAGTGGACTGACTGCTTGAGATTAAAGGTGGGACACTGCCAGGCTTACTGTGCTTTGCATCATTCTGCTGTCTAACCAGATCCAGGATCAGACAAGTCAGCAACTAAGGATTATCTGTTTATTAGGGACTACCTGCAATATCTAGAACTACCTGTAATTGCTTTTGCATTACGCATTTCCCTGTATCTCCTGTCCTGAATGGGTCTGCATTCTGTGAGCAGTGAACAGACAATTCAAGCAGAAGTACAAAATCCAAGAGATGTGTTCAAGAGCATGGAACAGACCATTGCTTCACCTCTGCAGATGGGCATCCAGCATCTTTGTTTACATTTGAGTAGTCCTCATCTGGCTCCAGTGTCCCAGAGATTGACTGGGACCCCACAGGTGCCTCTTGTTTAAATGCCATCTATCTGGTGACATCATCCAGACTTGTGCCAGATCCTGTCTTAGAAGCAGGCTCTCTAGAAGTGGGGGAACTATTAAGATGGTAAGAATCGTGGTTGGATCGAAACCCCTCTTTGGAGGGTGAGGGAAGTGTTAGCGAGGTTGGGTTATAACAGTTATAATCTACTTGACCAACTCTACCTAAGTTTCGCCTGAGAATGCCTAAGGTGTTGGCACGCAAGAGATCTGAAGCACCATTCTGAAACTGCTCTCTGGCTGTACGTGCTATGATTGGCAGCAATAGGCCAAGCTACAATTATTTTTGTTATCAGCAGAAAGTGTCAAACAGCCTTAATACTTACCATGGTAGCCACCATATGACCCTATTCTGTGACTAGGTTGGGCTTGTCTTTTCTGGTTTGGGAAGGGATGGAGGAGTAAGAATAAGGAGTAAGAAATGAGCAAGCTGAATTGCTTTAAGAAAGCCCTTTTCACCTTGGGTGACAATGCTGCTGCCTCTCCCTTCTCATTGCACAGGATACCTGGTGTGTTTTAGATGCACCCCTTTTATCAGACTATCTGCCATTTCTCAAAAACATGAGTCCCCACATTAAGTATCTCACCAAGCCTTGCTATTCAGTCAGGACTGAGCCATGTTTGTTTGGCATCTCTGGTTATAACATCTATGGTGCTTCATCCAGCAGGGTGGATTCCAGCAGGCTGAGCCAGAACAAATCCCACACTCAGGTCCTCAGCTGATTATATGCACCATCCATAGGGTGCACTTGCAGCCTGCAGTATCGCTGCATAAAGTCAAATGCCACGGCAAATTGGTTGGCATCATGTATGCAAAAGAACTGAGGTTCTATTTATGAGATTCTGTTAACAGAAGCAGTTTTTTTAGTTTGTTTTGTTTTGTTTTTTGGGTTTTCCTTCTGTTTTAAGCAGCTGGATAGGGACAGCTGTGCCGTAATATTCTGCTCTTTGTATGAGCCAAGACAGCTTCCTAGGAAGTGCCTAACAAAGCGGAACAGTTGCCAACTTATTTCAATGACTAGTCTGCTCAAAAGAAGAGTTATAAAAAAACCCCAACAAAAATTGCTTTGGAATCTAAAATCGAATGAACTATTTTAAGTGAATGGTTTGTAACTCTAAATTAGTTTGCCACTTTCCATTTTAGTGTCATGAATACTAGAGTAAGAAATAGTTTGATGGCCAAACTATTGAAAAGGCATGATAACTGGCCTTCAAAAGAAAAAAAAAAAATATATATATATGTCTCTTAGGAAAGAAAAAGAGAGAGGGGGAGAGAGGGGGAGAGAGGGAGGGGGAGGGACACACTCTTCAGAACCTTCTGTTAAGAACTTTCATTTGTCAACTTGGTTTCAATCAGAATGATAAATCCCAGGTAACATTTGTAGTAATATCATTCTCAAATAAGGATATTCCTCAGTTTTCACAATATTTAGAAAATACATTTTTCATCTTTGTTAATACCTCATTTTCACCACTTTGCCCAAATCACCCTCACCCTTAACATTTCGCATTTATGAAGAAATAAAGACACATGTGCAGGCAACAGAAAAATCAGATATTCCTATTCCTGTCATTTTGTTTACAGAATATTGAAACTCCAGCCTCTGAGTCTTCCGTAAAACTAAGAAAAGACCTCTTCCCTCACAGGCAGCATGTAATGCAGCTGTTTGTGGAAACAGGAAACCAGCATTCTCAGACTCTTTCCATTTAAATGCCTCCTAAAATGCACCTTTGTGGTAACTGTTAATTTTCATTCAAATTAAAATATGGAGAGTTCTCTAATATGTTTATTAATATAAACAGTCTATTTCAGTTATGGCTTCATTTTCTGATTTCTCATACAACGAAGAGGCACACAAAGACATGCAACTCAGCACAAATAAAACTTAATAAAAACTTGTAACCCTCATCCAAGACTAAGAACCAATTAATAGTTTTGGTCCTTTAGCTTTGATAAATTCTAACTATTTATCCTCTTCACTGATGTACGTATGACTGCTCAGAAATACTCATGGTAGCTGAACACTAAAAATCTTTTGTTTAGAGAAGATGATTGAAGATTAGTATTTAAAAAAAAGATGTCAAATTTATTCCCTCTGTTGCAGGAAGCATCAGTAGATGTATCTTAGTCCTCTCTTATAGCATAGTTTTACTTGAAAATATATTGATTACAAGCACATTTTACCCATGCAATTATTATATAAATTAATTTATCCTTTGATTTAGCTTACAAATTATCATTTTTTTTCTGTAACATCTTCAGGTAAAACTTTTCTGCAGTTCTAATGTCACAAAACACAAAAGGACCCAGAATGATAATATAAAAAAGACATTTTTAATTTCACAGTGCTATAAGGAAGCTACTGAGTATTGGTTTTGTAGTCCTAAAATGCTAACCTGGTAGCAAGTGTTTTTTGAATATGGAGGTTGAAATCTTTGTCTCATCAATGTGAGTTTCAACTCCAACAGAGCAAAGTTTTCCACAAGTGGTAACAGGTTGGGGGAGGGGGGAAGGTGCAGGGGAGAGAAAAATCAAGAGCTGATGAAATGAACTGCTCTCTTCCCAAACCTTTTATTTCTGTGGGAAGCATGGTACCTGCTTACTTGCATGGAAAATTGAAGGCGCTCTGTAAAGTTAGCACAGAAACAAACCCTGCCACAAATACGAACGCAGTATTTGCATCTGCAAACTTCATAAAGTACCCTAAAATGTATGACATTCACTAAATACCCTAAAACAGCATCCTTCTTTTTGAGACAGCTAACTGAATGAACACTGGACTAATGGTACATAGCTACAATTGTGCTGTTTAAACAGCACACATGACCTTTACAAACATACACTAGCAAGTGAATATGATTTAGGTTTAGGTAACATTCTCCTGTATCACGGCTCCCAATTATTATTCAGGTGTAAGGCTAGCTTTATCATGACTATTAATGCGTCTTAACTTGAAAGTAGATTTAAATGTTCTTATCATCTTCAAAAAAAGATTATGAAAGCAATTGACTACATATATCAATAACTTCCTCCGTATACCATAAGCCTCCTATTACTACAGTTAAAATGATTTCTGTATGATGTTCTGCTCTTCGGAGGTTCTGAAACACATGCATTTGGGGTCAAAGCATAAGAGTTAGGCTCTGGATTTTCAGAGAGCTGTTCTAAGAGGGAGCCAACAACAAACAGTTCCTGGCAGGTACCTGTACACTAAAACCAAATGCAAGACAGAATCTTAAAACAGGGAAAACAGAAGCAGCCTTATAAATCTCTGCAAGATCAGTTAAGAGACTGGAAATATTTTGAGCTATTCTTAACAGACATTGAGTCTTTAGTAGGCCAGTCTAGGAGAATCATATGAACCTTGGGAGGAATCCTGAAGACATCAAATTGAAGACACCCTGTAGGGGAAAGATCTCAGGGCAGTGCAAGCTGTCCTATTTGTGCCATAAGAGAGAGTTTACAAACTTGGCCAATGCTAGTGGCTATGACTCTAACACTCTGACGATGAAGTACTACAGTAGTAAGGCCAACCCTTTGGAGTCACACGCCATTGTCAGTTAAGTATCAAAAGTTCAGGCCCAGAAGAAAGAGGGATGTCAATGGCAATATAACACAACCCACAGAAAATAGTTTTGACAAGCACAGTTTTCAGTAGGAAACTGCTAGTAACAACAGGTTTTGTACTGATATGGTAACAGAGACAAAAAGAGTAACAATGTCACTAGGATTTGCAGCTGTATGAAGCTGCAAGGGGCAAAATAAATCCCCCAGATTCAGAAAGTTTAGATAAACAGCAGGACAGGCAGATATGGAGTGAATAAGGAAGATAAAACATCCTTTAAATATTCAGGAAAAAGAAATATTACTAAATAGGAAAAAAGTCAACTCCTACATAAGAGGAACATCACACCTATGTATAGACAATTCAGGCACTCTGGATGCAATACTGCACTGTGACTTCAGGAAGAGTTCACTGGAAACAAGGGTTTGCCCCCACCGTCATCACAGAACATTGGATTTTGGATGTGTACAAATCTCAGTAAGGATAGTTAAACAGAGAGAGGTAGGAAGGATGCTGATAAACCTTTCTGAAGACATTATATCACCTCCAAGTCACGACTGCCTTTACATTTCTTTGGGAAGAGCTATGATGTGGTATGCACAGACAATTCATAAAGAACCACTTCAGCACCAGCTCCTGTTTCCAGGATATTCTCCAACAGACTTCCTAGTTTTGATACTTCTAAGGAAGATACACTTGTACCTGCTGGTTCAAATACCAACTGCGAGTAACTGAAATGTGGCAGGTTGCTGATGCATGCTGGCAAATAATATATTATGATATACAGTATCTGGAAGCAGTTGCTCTGAAGTCTCTGTTGATTCAGAGAGTAGTAGCAAAATTAATGAAGTTCTGAGCTGCCCAGAGAAACTTATGATCCCACTAACTATATCTAATTGCATCAGATGAAAGAGTTATGTGTCACTCTAAAGATCAAAAACCAGAATTTAAGATCTTCAAACAAACAGACTGGTACATTGTTTTAATCAGACACTGAAAATGTAATAAAACATTTCATAAAAGGAGATCAAAGGTACTGGATCAGTTGCTACCATACTATCTTTGGGACTGACTATTGATGATAGCCAATCAAGAAACAAGTCATCATAAAGTGATTTATTCAATTTAACTGTATTACATAAGATTTTAAGAATTTGTTTGAAGAACCAAAAAAGGATGAAATGTATTTTTGTTTTAATGAGACTGCTGGGTAGCATTTCCTGTAAAAAAGGACTACAATTTGGGTGAAGAAAGAAAGAAACAAACAAATACAACTCAAACTCACTTATAAAACCAGGTCAGAGAATAAATGGATAAAGTATTAAAACTAGGAATAATAAAACCACTGCAAAGCCAACAAACAAAACAAATAGCAATAATCTCAATCAAGAAGAGTTACTTTAAAAAAAATAAACACATCTACATGCACATATCTACGTTTGATCTGTTTTCTACGTGGTAGTGAGCTGCTAGTGTGGTTTGGCACCCAGCTTGACCACACCACAAAAAGAAGTGTGGCAAATCCCCATTACAGCATCTTGTGAGTAAACAGTTTTATCCACAACCTCTGATTTAGAATAATGCAGGTTGCATCATGTAGCTGCCACATTCCAATGGATGACAGACTGGGTCCTTCCGCTTTATAAGGAAGAAGTGGGAGGTAGTCATATGCCCCACCAAAGATCACAGGCATACAGCTGGGTGAGATCTAGAAGGTGCTTCCTATTTGAGCAGGCAATGACTATCTCTCTTATTATAATTTATCTATTAGGAATCTGTCTGTCTTCCAGATGGATCACTTAGAGTTTATGGTCTCTTAATTATGGTGGCTGAATTTGATGAAAACCATTAATAATCTACTGAGATGACACTTGATTTGCCTCCTTTTTTTCCAATGGAACATCACATTTGGAAAACTATTCAAATTGAAAATTATTCTTTAGACATGGCTAAAAAAATGCACCTTCCCCACTAAATCCACCTATTAGCTAATTTAGTACTGTGTTTGTACAATAAGGTTGAGAAAAATCACAAAATGGGTAAAGGTTCCTTGGGCACGTTCTCCTCTAACCTTGAGGGAAGTGTATCGCATGCAGCCAGGAAGTGGTAGGCTGCTAGGCTCTGTATCTAAGAAAGAAAGGCTCAACAACATAGGTGCACCACACACGGATTAAGTAGTCAGAGAGCAGAAGACCTGGTGACCTCTTTTCTTTTGCTTTCTTCAGAGAGGCAAGCTGGCACGGTTACTTCATAAAAAAATAATACCAGTAAAGACATGATATGTTACAACAAATCACAGAATTTCCAAAACCATCTTTCAGGCTATTTACAGTAATTTCTGATTTTTTCCTGTCATCTCTGTAATATAGTATTTCATGTACAGTATAAAAGCAAATTAAGTCCTCTATCAGGTATGCAATTCTGTCATTTCTATTCTATATTTCAGTGGCTGAACACTGTGTACCTCTGAGCCACACTTAGGACAAGTAAAATACATGTCAAACAAAAAGTTGCTTTTAATACAATAGTAACAAAAAACATGTGAGCAGCCAATGGTATGAGGCAGGGTAGGCCACTCGCCACATAGTGAACACTCCTTGCAGTGAGCTGCTAATGTGTTTTCACTATTGGAAAGACTTGCAATAGGTAAAGACCAAGAAGAAATTTTGAGTTTCAGTTTCTGTACATTAACAAGTGGTAGTAGATAGATCAGAAACTCAGCAAAGCCATGCCATAAGAGTTCCCTGTTCATGTATTCGAAACCTATCTCACGAGCACTTTGAGGCTTGGAAAAAACTGATCTAATTCCTAGAATACGTTCTGTAAGGGTTGCAAATGTTCCTTTCTGAAGAAAAATCAGAAAATTTAGTAGTCCACAAAGTTTAAGAAGTCCAGCTCCAAAGTTAATACAATGTTTAATTCTGCAGAAAGATTCCAGCTGACGATTGCTGAATAAATCATAACATCTTTCTTCCAACCATCGTCCGCCAACAGTGAAAATAAGATACCATAACTTCTGGTGTTTGCTCAGGGGTTGGTATTTCTCTGTCTGAGATAAATTATTCTTGTACTGAATATTCAGAATAGCCTGTCCAACAGTTGCATTCTTGGAATAGATAGTGAATCTCCACAATAAAAGCCATAAAAATGCCTTTACTTCTGGTTCAAAATGAGCCAACATCCCTGGTTTAAATCCATGGAAACAGCTGGTAAATTGGGACCATACTAGTTGCTCCAGGGCTTTGTTTAGTTCCAGAGCATCAAGCTGACTTATTCTGAGCACAGGATTCACACTCTTTTCATTCCCAATGCTGGAGGCCATGTCTTCACAAAAAACTTTCTAGGAATAAATATAAATAGATTTAGAGTTTAATGCGGCATTTCATATTCTTATTCTTATTAAAGAATAGAAAGTTGTGATACACCAAAACTGAACAACAACAACAACAAATGCTTCTTTAGATATTAATGTGCTATCAGGACCCGCAATAAGCATCTTTCAGTAAGCTTTGCATTACCAATATAACATTTCATCTCAGAATGACTCGCATTGGATTATTTCTCCAAAACAGTAACATTTGGTTATAGAAAAGTCTATATCCTCTACCAGATATTCACAAAACTTCACAGATTTAACATTTCACTATGAAAACTAATACATTCCTGGACATAATTTTAATATTCAATTACATCTTAAAAAGACCAGAACAAGATTTGCAAAGCTGTAAGACGTTTTATGAGAAAATAGGGAAAATGAGCACATCCACTAAAATCTAGGAGAGACCTAGAAAAATCTGGATAAAAATTAAGGCAGAAATGATAAAACGTATTAAATAAAGGCAATAATTTCTTTAATTTATAGAAGAATTGTTATATGAAATTAAAGAAATACTCAGCATTCAGACATAAATTATCACACAGTACATCACTGAAGCCTGCACGTATTTTCTGGAGTTTGTTGACAGGTGCAGCATTGTGCTACTTTCTGTATAACAATTTCCTGGCAAGATGATTAATGTGTACTACGAACTTCGATAAATGTATACTCTTCTCGTTCAAGGACTACAGAGCAAAATAAAATTATTTTTAAAAACTGCTTGGTTTAAATGTCATTACATCCGGAATTCTGTGAGTAAGAAAATAAATGCAATAAACTGCAAGAACAAAATATGGGTAACTCATCTCAGTGATGCACGATTGCGGGATAACTGATTTTTGGCTCTTTTTGTCCACATTAAAAAAAAAAAGAAGTGTTTACTAGGAGAAGAAATGATTACAAAAGAAAGCGCAACAGAGATCAGCTTCTAAACCAGATTCTTTGCATAACAGACAAGCAAGGGTCAACAGCATTCTGGAAAAAGTACAGAAGAAGGTACTTCAGATTCCTATTTACAAGAGGAAAATCTGCTATAACAATAGATTACTTTGAACAAAAGATTCTGTATAGGATCCTGTATAGGAACGGTTGCTAATGACACGAAGAGTACTAAAAACCTTCTCCAAACCAATAACCTGTTGTTGAAACTGAATGTGCCAAAAATTTAAAAAAATCAATTATAAAACATTTGTAGCATTCCTACTGTTTTCTGTATCTATAATTGGTCATGTCAGCAAAATATTGTGCAAACAAAGCTCACAGGATATATGATTTTGTTCTTAATGTATGCTGTAGAACAGAAGTTTCCAATTAACTAAGGCTGGCCACAGAGGTAGGGCATGAGATAGCACTACTTGGTTTTTGTCAACTCCTCCTCATCGTTAGCAAATGAAATATAGCTGAAGGTAGTAGAAGGCAACCTTATCGAGATTGACAGTGGTTGTGGCATGAATACATGCTATGCAGTTAGCTCTGTTAAGCCCCACCCATCTGACAACATACCCAAGCCCTGAAGCAACTGGGATTGTGTAACTTGGAGATGGGAAGGCTAAGAAGTGATCTGACAGTAATCTTTCACTTCCCAAAGATGGGTTACAGAGAAGATTGGGCTAAACTTTTCTACAACATGCACAACGAAAGAAAAAGAGGCAACTGGTCACAAGTTGCAACATGAGAAATTCCAGTTGGACATACATACATATATATATATATGTTTCATGTCCATGGTCCTTTATGGAACTTTATTTGAAGGAAAAAACTTCAATGAGTCTATCGGTGTGGGACGGAACTTTGACTACAAAAAAATGGGAACCACTTTTGAACTGCGAAGTCCAAGCATTGCTTGTAAACCTGCAAAATTTCTCAAAATCCAGCAAGCCCTCTTCATCGCTTTTTAAAATCAGAATCAACACTGGAAATGCTGTTTAACTGTGCATATTTAATGTTGCTTCCTGAACTGCAAATTAGCATATTGATTCAACTTTGGAGTCACTGATATGCAGACAGACTATATGAAAAGGGAAGGATACTGTACAAAAAATATAAGAATCTATTAATAAAGATACACTCCTTTAAAATCCTTTAAGCTGTGCTTACAATATTCCTATATAAGTATAGCTAAGGTTTTTTATTTTTTTTTTTTTGATCAACAATTAGGTAAGAATATTATCAATTTAAGCCATCAAACTGGATATTATTTTGTTCCTAGGCATACTAAGAAGTTTGTTACAGGTCATGGCTGTTAACTGGACCCTGCAAGCTACCTAAACATTATGTCCATATGATTTTGATTTTAATGGGACTGTGTGGGACTGCTTACTCTTATGCACATCCTGAAGTGCTCTGCTATACACTATACTTACTTCAGAACTTATTTAAGGCTTTGCTGAATTTATAGGCTAGATTCTGCACCTGGCACACCTTTCCTACTTATTTTCCATAGACAAACATTAAAATGGAAAATTTGAAATGAACATTCTCCCATTAAAAATACCTGCAGATGTCCTAATGATCTGAATAATGGTGACTACCTCTTCTGAGAGAGGAAGCCTAAATTATAATCTTTCTCCACTTCGCTATAGTGAGGAATTCCCATTTTATTCCTTATTTATGATATCCATTGTTTAAACTGATAGTGAATATGGGTTTCCCTTTTTATATTACTTCCTCACAAAATTCTTTCAGTGCTTTTTAAATTTTTTTCAAGTTGTACTGTTTTTACAAATAGTGGTCCGACAACAGGAATAGATGAGAAATCTGCTCTTTGTTCCAAAACTGAGTAATAAAAACAAAGCCTATGCATGCCAATACCTTTCATTCATACTTTTTAAAGTTAGTTTTACAGTTCATATATTGCTCTGCTACACAGATCTTAAACAGATAATCTTCTCCACTGTTCTGCATTAAATTCTGTTTTGTCAAGACCTTACTGGTATTATTCTTTTATTTAGTCTATTTAAAATTATTTAAAACTCAAGAACTCAGAATTGTAGACCCAATAATGAAAAAGATAAACATTAATGTTCAGTTAAGAATGCCATCAGGCTTAGCTTGTAAGATCAGAATTCAATAGTCAAAAAGTAGGTGAGGATAAACAACAAACTACATGTTATTAACTTGCTACACAAACACATTTTTAGACAAAATACTAAAGAATACTCCTTAAAAAGATTTCCTGATGATTTTATACTACCACAGATATCGCATGGAAAAGAAGAGTAAAAATTTAATTCTCAGAAAAAATAGACCTTTTCTCTCCTAAATAACCTGTATTTTGTCTGTTTTTTAAACTAAACAAATCAACAGTCCCACTTGTACAGCACACTGTACAACAAAACAAATTATTGTATATCACCGGGGAAATAGGAATTTCTTGTGGTATATATTAGTGCTGTTATTGAGCATTGTACAAATTATGAATGAATATATTTTATTTGCAAACATGTTATTGACAGAAATCTATCAATAGTAATGTGAGTATTGTCAACAGCCTGTCAATATTAATGTAATTATGATTAAGAGGATAACATGGATTATAGCTATAACACCAAGTAACATCTACATTGCTGCTATCAATATAAGCATTATTATTGAACTGTTCTGAGACTATCAGTATGAGATGTATTACCATCAGGCATATTTGTCAATGCATTCTGCCTACAAAAATTCTACATTTAAATTTACAAGTTTGTAAACTTTGCCTGCAGAAATGCACAAATGCAAGTAATCTCTAGGGTGCCATTTTTCCTCAGGGCTATTCCACTGTGGATCAGTAATCAAGGGGTTTCTCCTGTCTCAGTGCTAGTGCAATCTTATTCCCTGCTTTTCTAGCATAGTCATTAGAAGACAGATATATATTCATATGCAGAAGCTTCAAGCTATTTAAGTATGATTTGTTAAAACACTTTTTTAGAAGCCAAATAAAAATCTATTTCTTTAAGTCAGGAATAAATTCTGTTCCTTACTGCCCTAACTTAAAATTGCATTTAGATGCAAGAAGTAGCACCCCATTCACTTTAACGAGTTCATGATTTAACTGTTTTAGATAATCTCTTCTGTGCAGCCAAAGCATGTCTAGTCTGAGCACTGTACTCATGCAGAGCTGGAATGGATCACAAGAGACCATCTAATCCTAACTCAGCATAAAGGCAGGCTCAAGAATATCCAGACAAATGTTTAACTACCAAGGCAGCAGATTCCAGTTTCTCTAGATAGTCTGTTCCTGTGTTTTATAACCCTAATAATTACAAAGAATCACTTTCTAATATTCAACCTAAATCATCTTTATTACAAAGAAAGATGGTTTTCATCCTGCAGGAGAAAAGAATAATAAAAATGGAGCAGAATTTCCACTATGTCTGCATCTTTTCAAGAGGAAAAAGCAGTGAGGGGTGTGAGGGCACTGAACCATACACAGAAGACTTGCCAAACTACGGAATCTCCTGTTTCCTCAACCTGCCTGGTACTATCTTCCAGAATCAAACTATTACTATTATACAATTAGTTACTATTTAACTTGAGACCTTCTATATCTTCAGATCCTTTTCTGTCCCTTTACTGTCTGAATATTTAGTTCCTGTTTTGCATCCATATATTTCATTTTTTCCTCTTAAATACAGTGCCTCATGCTTGCCTGTACTGAATTTCATCCTGTTGATTTCAGACATTCTCTCTAATTTGTCAAGATTATTTTGGATTCAGATCTTATGTTCAAAAAACCCCCCCCAAACTTTCAACCCCCCTTCAGCATACTGACACTTCTGTAAGTGTGTGTTCTCTTCGATCATGCAACTCATTAATGCCTTTTCATCTTGACAGGGTTCTAGAGATAATTATTCTGTAACAGCAATTTTTCAACTAGATGCTGTTAATATCACCATCTAATGGAGATAGTATTGGTATTATGTTTTCCTAGCTTGTTTATAAAGGGAAAAATATCTTTATTAAAATCAAGCTATATCCTACCTAAAGTTTTCCCCTTATTTATTAAGCTTGTCACCCTTTCCAGGAGGAGAAACAGATTAAGGTTTTTTATGAGCAAGTCATGTCAAGCCATATTGGCTGTTTTACAGTCTCTCCTCTACATATTTTTAGACACTAATTAATTGCTAGACTATTTATTACTAAATCTTTCTTTGGAACTGAAACTGATAGTTTCAAAAGAGACACTTTGCTGGCCATTTTCATCCTCTGGGACACTAAATAAATAAATATATAAATAATATCACTGATGCCTAATTCCACAATCATTCTAAGATGAATTTTATTAGGATTTGCTAGTTGAGCACATCTATATCAAGATTCCTTAGGCTATTCTTTCTGTGCTTTGGTTCCACTCTTATTTCCTGTCTAAAATTAATTTTATAAAGTAGCAGGTCACAATTTACCTCTTTTATAAAGTATGAAATAAAGATTTCAATCTCTGAAAATCTCTTACTTGTTCTCCTTTCCTGTTTAATAACAGACACAGGTAATAGATCTATTCCTTTGTGCTTCCTCTTGCTTAGATATTTAGATCCTTTCATTGATTCTTTTTTTGTGCTCTGTTAATTGAAACTTATTTTATCCTTCAAAGTTAC
Source organism: Dromaius novaehollandiae (assembly GCF_036370855.1). Classification (NCBI taxonomy): domain Eukaryota; kingdom Metazoa; phylum Chordata; class Aves; order Casuariiformes; family Dromaiidae; genus Dromaius; species Dromaius novaehollandiae. The sequence continues at coordinate 126,355,535 of NC_088099.1, read as the reverse complement.
TGATTTTATCCTCACATTCTCATACTATTCTTTTACATTCATCCTTAATCATGTTGCATTATTTTTACTTGTAAAATTCCTTTTTATTTCCAGGCCACTGAAGAATTCCTGATACACAAAGTCTCTTTAACGTTTATTATTTTAGTTTATAATAATAAACTATTTCAATGCAAAGAAAAGACAGACTAAAGTCTGTCTAAAGTCCAAAGACTCTGACTACTAGAGCCATGCAACTGTTGAATCTTATTTTTCTAATGCCTATTATCTTTATCCATTCTCTCTGTCCTTCTTCTCTGAGTGAATCTAACATTTCATAGTCACATTCAACCTAAATTCCCTTCCACCTTTAGATTCTCAGTAAATCTTCTCTTTCAGTCAAAGCTGAACCTAAAACAGCTGGTCCCTTATCAGCTTCTTTGACCTTCTAAAACAAGTTTTGTCTTTACTTCATTCCAAGAACTAAATATTTCAGTCATCCTCTCCTGATTAGGCAGTGTACTGCAGCTCACACCATAGTCACTCTTCTTCATTTTTACCTCTACCTAGAAACATTCAACATCATATCATCCTAATTTAACAGCAAGCACATATAATTTTGATATAAAACACAGCACAGACTTCACTTTCCCTGACTGCTCTTTTTAAGCAGGTTTCATTACTGCAGCAGACATTATGAGAATACCTGTTCCAGAAGAACCCCAGGAAAACGAATGTATAAAACTTTCTGTACTTTAGATGAATTAATATATCATTATAAATGATAGAGAAGAAACACAGTCTAGAGAAAAGTGGAAAAAAAAGTTTTCAAGTAGTGAAAAGTTTGATATAGGACTACTATCAGCCCATCACTAAGGAACATTACATTATTATATATAAACAAAAAAAAAACATGTAGGCCCACAGAGCACTCCCTAAAACAAGATGCAAGGATTAAAGCACGACTTTAATAGACTAAATTCTGCAAAGTCCTAACATTCAGATCTATGGCCCAGGTAATAATATGCTGTGGGCATGCTATGAACCACAGCCCCTCTAAATAAATCATTAACATGAGAGTTCCTCTCTTCTGCAGGAGCTACAAGGTATTACTGTTACTGTGGATTCAGTGATCACCATACTGTGTGTTTGCCAGGGAGAGTGAGAGCAAGCCAGCCAGCAAGTAAAGCAGCAATATGATGAAGACTGGAATTACAGTGAAGACTTTGGGCTTCTGTGTTGATACCCTTGGTCTCCTATCTCTCCCCTTTTATGTTAGCAAGGTTAGTGTACCAACAGAGAGTAATGGAAACGATTTTTTCACCCACCATATGAATGCTGAGATTTTTTTTTTTAAATGGAATTTTTTTGGGGGGGGGGGAGGGGATTTATTCCATTTAACTTTCCTCTTCAGATATTCTCAATGGTAGAGGATGTTCTACATGTCAGTTTGAAATCATTAAACTCTGAAGAATAGAAATCAAACCATAGGTATTCAGTTAGCTATAAAATCTCCCCTTACACAGCACAAAACTGAGACCCTAGCTAGTGAAAACCTCCTTGTGTCTTACTATTAATTCTTGTCTCTTTTTTGCTTACCAAGTGTAGAGAAAAATATCCTCAGATCAAAGTCTAATTGGGAGCCCCAACTGTGTTGTCTCTTAATCATTGTAAAATTAACTTATCACTAGATCATTACCTCAAATAACCTTACAAAAGATTGATTTTATGTTCCTGTCTGGGTTTCTATACACTTGAGTTAAATACCTATCATTTTTTAAAGATCACACAGAAGATTCTCTAACCATTTGAAATAACTACTAATACTAATTGAAATACTGGTAATACACTGCAGTCACTGAAAGTATTATTTATTTCTCACCATATTCCTGAGAGGCAGAACTATTGCTTTGAGAAACAGAGAAAGTAAAGGAAAACACTGGATGACTGAATAACAAGTCAATTCCATAGATGAAACTAAGGGGTGTTTTTTTTTTCTCTCTCTTCTTCTCCACACTACGGAGGTTGAATGAGCAATGAGTAACAAAACCAGTAATCTTGACTGCTATAGTTACATTTAATGCCAGAACATATAGAAGACATTCAAATCACAAACTGCCTTTCAGAATTAACTCAGTAAACTTACATTTCATAAAATGGGATACAAGAGATTAGCCTCTGCTAAATACATGGAGACAGCAAGAAAACATAAAGGTAGCTCATTGACTTATCTTCCATAAAATAAGTGTACTTGCAAGGGTTAAAATATTAGGGCTTCAAGGGACAAAATCACAATAAGCTCAGAAGAGCCAGAACTGATTCAACAGCAGTGAAGAGCAGTAGGAAAGTGGTGCACTATTAGAAGCTGTGCAACAGTCATTTCTGCCAGTATTTGATGGAAACTGAAAATCCTGAATAATACATTCTCTAGAATGCTTGCAAGGAAGACTATCATTGGCCAGAATTAAAAATATTCTGAATACTAAGAGCTTCCCTGGACTTCAGAGAAATTTGTGATCAGTCAATACTTTTTAAAGACAGACTATTTGAAACAAACAACTAGATTTAATTGCCTAATTGCTGCATAACTGATATTTAACATATCACCTCATAAAGTTTGTGATGTTAAATTTACAGCTACAAAATATCAAAGATAAGTATACTTGTACTCCATGCAGTTTGACATGAACAGATAACATCATCCTACTGAATTTTTGGATATGGACTTAATTTAATTTATTAAAATAATTAGGAAAAGTAGGCAATGAGTCATAGGTTCAGTCACTCTTCCTTTCTCTCATACTCCATATCCTTTTCTTCCTCTGTCTTCTTTCCTTCCCCCCCCCCCTTTGAATCATCCCTCAGTATGTCAAAGTCAAATTGCAAACTCCTCTGTAAAGGGACATGTCCATATTGTTTGCAAAATTTCACTCCCTATTGTATGAAATTAAAGCAAGCTGCTGTTCCTTTTAAATAACTCCAAAAGAAAAAAGGAAAAAGGAAAAAAAAAAAACTTGACAAAACAAAGTTGCATGGTAACTTGAGGCTTTCCAAAATATGTGGTTCAGAAAACCCTCAAACACCAAGATGAAGAGCCAAAATATAAGCCCACACAATCTTAACTCTCTTTGAAACTAGTAGAACCTCATGGGAATTAGCTGGAGACATGCCTTGCATTTCACTGTTGCTTAACCTAAGTGGTGGAGGGGTCAGCTGGAACAGTTTGGCAGAGCTGTTACTGTGATGCTTAACTATGAAGGACCAGCCCCTTGTGTGGAAGGAGGTAACATCTCTTGATTAAACCAGTATGTTTATACACTTGTATGTTTATATGTCAATATGTATAAGCAGCACACAAAGAAGATACAAGACCCCTCGTGCTACAAATGTAGGTCCTCAGTGAACTGAAGTGTTGAAGATCACATCAGCAGATGACAAGGAGATCTCTGTACTTGAAGGGACTTTGGTCATGATGAGGACATGAGGTCTCTAGATATAATAATGTATAACAACGTATATACTGCATTGCATCTGTAAAAGTGAAAAGGATGTAAAGCTTAGTAGATATGCCATCCTTCAGTTAAGTAGGTGAAATACCACACTGTGGCAGAGGTATGCAGCTCCTTTTCAGAATTGTTCAAAGATAAGAGCATGAAAGCATGGCTGTCAGAATGCTGTGGGCAGCTACAGACATAACTCTTCCTCTTCTGGTTACTACTACTTACCCGAAAAGTTGGCCTTATGCTTAGCAACATATGTAATATGTACGTGTTTTACTGTCATAAGGGCACCGTACCTGACATAGCCTTATTTGTTAAGCGTAGCGTCAATCCAAAATCTATGTTTGTTTCTGTGTCATCCCTTACCCTTCTTCAATTTGATACTAACTCAGAAAACTTAATCACCTAACTTAAATTCCCAGATCACAGCTCTGTTGTCTTTTGGTTCTGCCTGTGCTTGTCTGATCCATATGAATGGTCCACCTAATAGCTATGGAGGTGTCAGGATGAAGATTGAGAAGATGTGTAGAAGGGATTCAGAAACAATGCCTTTCCTACATACTCAGATGCAATTTACCACAGATGGCACAACTCCTCATTTGCAAAACGCACAGCCACTGCCCAAACTGTATTCCATCTTTCCTCCTTTTTACATAGATATGTATAGTCATGTATTCAGCCATATACAAGTGTAACAGTGCGAATCCATGTACTGAACTGCAGGAACATAATGTCCTTTAATCTTTTATTAAAAATATCTGTTAGACAAGAAAGGTAAAATTTGCCCTAAATGCACTGTTAATTAACTGCTATCCACACCAGTACAAAAAGGAGGACTGCTTGCAAAACCAATGCTGTAACAGACAGTATATATTTATGGTATGTTAAAATCAAGAAGGCCTGGCATCAGGAAAAAGGTAAGCCTATTTAACATCACTTGCAAGTTTTGGCCTTATATTATATGGCATAACTTATGAATGATTAGATCTAATTATAATTAAGAACTCTTAGCTGCTGGAAGGATAAAGACAGGCACTTTACCAGATGTACGTGTCTCATTTTTTAGGCTCCAGTAAGCTGATACAATTTCTGACATCTATAGTCACTTCCTCCTGTCTGCCCTCAGCAGTGTATTCCTGCCCTTTCTTATAGGCTAGTTCCAATGCTCCTTTGACTCTCCACTGAACTGTTTTAGAACTGTGTTACTATGTTAAACTGGCAGAAAGCAAATCTTTTTAAAATGTATTTATTTTTCAGGAGCCCTAGTACACCAAAACAGGTCAGCCCAGCATCAGGTAAGAGGTAAGACGTATGCAGTATCAGTAAAAAATCAGCACTGAGATCAAGAAATAAAGGTAGGATGATAGTAGCCATGAGACTGGCTGCCTTTGAATCTCAGCATTGTACTCTTAAGTCTGCTACCAGTCAATACCAAGACAAAAAACTGAGCCCTTTATTTGACTAGCACAACTGTTCTTATGGTCTTCAAACCTGCTGAATGGGCAAAGATAACACCAGAACACTGTAAATCTGAATAATGAAACTTTTTGCTGTCTTTTGATAGTGAAAAGAAAAAAAAGGAATTATTTGCATGTGTCAGCTGTAGGATGCATGCATATTTGCTAGTGAGAGGCTACTCTGTTTAAGCAAGGAATACTATTTGATTCCTCCCCATTCTTACCTTTTTGATATGATTGTACTTTGAAATGTTTGGCATACACAGTGACTAACGGGTAAGTTGGGAAAATGAGATGCGCTCGGTGTCCCCAAATCTTGACAGTTTTATTGCTTGGTAACTTTAAGCACATGAGAGAAGACTGATATGCTTTCACCACACTCTCTTCAATGCGATAAATACATGAGCATTTTAGAATCCAGTAGCACAGTTGCACACACATATTATAAGTAGTGGTTTAGAAGAGGGATAATCATTTCCTTGCTATGCAGCCTGAGCTGTACACTGATTGAGGGTCTACAGTCCCCCTGCAATTCCAAGGCCCATTCTTGATTTAGTTATGCCCCACAGTGTCACAGCCCTACATTAATTTCATTTTCCTGGAAAAGTCTCCTTCTCCATGCCAGCCCCCTCCAGTGAAATGTGTCATCAGTTCCTCCGCTTACAAAATTAACATTATTATTTTTTAATGTATTTCTTAATACAAAGTTTAAAAATCTAAGAAAACTATTTCCCTTTCTTCCTAACCCCATTGCTAATATTACCAGTCATGGAGATGGTGGGAGATAAGCAGTGGCAGACACATTACTTTTAAGATGGGTTTTCCCCAGGCAGACACGGATATGAACACAATGAATATGAACCTCCATCAGTCCCTTCTTGCAGGGAAAGAAGGAATGGCTCAGGCCCACTCAGGCTAAATCCATGAACAAAGAGCTGCACCACTGTCATAATTCCTTTCTCTTTCCATATCATATATTTGTCCTCTTTTTCCTCCACTTTTCTCACTCTTCAGCATTACATACCTAAAATTTTCAGAAGCCATAAACTAAAGGTAATGTAAAATAATCCAACTCTTTCTGCAATTACACAGATGTTAATCCAGAATAAGTTTATTGGTAGTCCTTGAAGCACGTTTCTTATTAAATACAGTACTGTCTTTCAATATAACACTTCATGTTTGTCTATTTTTTATTATTATTATAGGAGCACACCACACATACGAGCTACATTAACAAACTTGCATCTATGCCTAGAAGTTATCAGTTAGTGTTAGCTGGAGAAAAATTATTTGGACACAAATCATCTTACATCTTTTCGATCCTGATCTCACTGAATAAACACAAAAATTGCAGGTGCAAGATTGCTGTGGGAGTTTTGGGGGAAGGTGTTGTTTGCTTGTTTGTTTTAAAGAGTAGGTCATTATAACCAACATAGAAACACAGTACATCACGTAATAAACTACTTACATCTTGACCTAAAATTGGTGGCCTATTGGTCTATTACTTAACTAATTACTAATTTTTCTTTAGATATCTATCGCCTCCCTCCTTTCCTTGCCCCTAGCCTACCTTAACCTCGTAACTTTTTAAATATGTTAACCATCCCCTAAAAAAAACAAAAAACCAAAAAAAAAAAAAAACTTTCCTACTTTCTCCCATTTTGAATATGTAACTATGTGCTGGATTGCTACTGCAAGATATATGTTAATAGTGGATGTGAATATCATTCCCTCATTTATGTTTTGAAGAGTAATTTATTTTACAATATATTTTTTAGTATTGATAGTATGTAGTCATAAACTTGTTTCATTCCTTCCTTCCCAAATATTCTCTGAGTAGCAGTCTTTAGCAACTTTCAGGACCATCGCTTTAAAAGACAATAAACTCTTAAAGGATTAAACACAGCAAGAGATCAAATATCTTTCTTGACCTGCACCAAAGTATTTGATGTCAAAGCACAAATGGAAGTCCTTGGATTAGTAACAGTGTCAAAAAATATCACAGTAAAGAAATTACCTTTCCTATTCTAAGAAGTTTCTAGTCAAGTCATTATATAATAATACCTGTTCACAAGTTTTAATCGAGTTTTATTTAGTCCATCACAAGAACATTTGCTTCCTACACATCCTGAATCACAGTAAGTATCAAAACATCTGTGAGTGATTACTTCCTCTAATAAAATAAGAGATATCTAGAGCTTCGAGAAAAAGAAATTCTTCTAAACACGCGACACTCCAAAGGGAAGTTACTCTACTGAATAACTCTTTACAATGATCAATAACTGAAAATGAAATATCTGTCAGGCCAAATTATTTTTACCTACACATACTAATTTAATAATGCACCTGATTTAAGTCATAAGTTATCATCCAACAAAACCTGAAATTTAAGTTTTTGCATTTTTAAATCATCATCATCTGCAAAGAAAACTCTCTCCCTAAATGATGAGATTAAGTTGAATCGGTTTCACCTATTTTATTAATAAACCTTTGGATCCTTAAATTCATGCTGGGTGTATCTAACTTAATCCTCAGTAATCCACCAGCATGAACTGGGGCATGACATCCCAACTACTTGACAGCCTCTTAATCAGTGAATGGATTTATAATGCATCTGAAGGCCCATTACTTGAGAGGTTAAACTTTTCTTAAAATAAATTCAGAGGATGATATTTTATGTGCTTGTATTGCTGTACTCAGAGTTCTAAGGAGCATTTGGAGAGATGTGAGCATGAGTTCATTCAGATAGCTACAATTTCACCATTATTACTCTACAGTTTTGCAACATTTCTAGCAAGAGTAAAGGAAACCTAGGCACTCATTCAATGAAATGTCTAATTATAATTATTTAGGCAATTGTATCAACATTAAAAGTTTCAGTTTACATTTTAATGGGAATTCATTTCCTTCATCTGGGTTCTCAAAAGGATGAACAAGAACACAAGACTGAACTAAGGCAGTCCTAGAAGGCAAAAGGACTTATCAAGCAGATGCAGAAGTCTAAGCTAAAAATTAATTCAGCTGTTTTGTCCTCAGACTAATGCACTTTTATAAATTTTATATTCAACATACACATATCCACTTGTTATTTAAAAACTGCAAAAAATATAATTTATATATATATAAAATATATATAAAATTGTTACTTACACAAACACTCTCACCCTCCCATAATACAACCCAGACTGGAAATCATGACAGAGTAGGTAAATATAAATAAGATAGTTGCAAAACCTTCATCTATAATATCTGTGAGTATATTCCTCTTCTCAGCTCACTGAATCTATCAATAGCCTAACAATATGGAGAACACTATAAACATCATGATAATTAAAGTGTAAATATGTAAGCTAATACGAGCAAAAAGGAAGGTTTTCAAAAATAATAATCCAAATTTCATGTTGATTTTTGGATAACACAAAGCTTGCACCATCTGGCTGACCGTCAACCTTCTGACGAATTTTAGTAATGACAGTAAGATCTACTTTACCCAAAAGACAAGAGAAAGTCCTTACAAAACATTACTGCAATGTATGGGATAGCAAAATACTGGAAGAATGCTTAAAAAATGAAAAATGTATTACAATGATAACAAGCATTCACTACACTATCATACTGTTCTCCAAAACATGGATGGTGATGCAAATTCATCACTTCAACAAAAAACGCTCTTTCAACTGTGAAAGAAAAAAAAAATCTAACATTCTAAATAAATTCTTTAACAGTATGCACAGAAAGTGACACGTGAATCTAGTTTTATTTCTTTTCTTCACAAAAATTAAATTGAAATAAGTTTGAACTAGCCTGTTTGTGGTGTAACAACCTAGTGCAAAACACTGTCTTTTCTTCACATACACCACCAAAGACACAAATGGTGAGGTATTCTTCCTGAAGTACATGGGCAATATAACTTTTTAATTCCAAGCAGATATTCTTCTAAGAACACTAGTCACAATAATAGGTGTTCCAAGACTGACATGATCCTCTATTCCCATAGCAAATTCTAGCAGAGGAATTAAAGTACTAGTGTCGAATCCATCCAACACTCCTGACATTATGTATGGGACCTACTGGTCTATTCTATTTCTACAGAGAAACAAGCCTTTTTTCTTCTTCTTCTTCTCATAACTGAAGTTAATCCTCTAAATCCGGACCAAGTAATTTAAACTGATGACTTCATGCAGTGTGAACACAGACTGAAACAAAAGAATTCAAAGGTGTGAGTTCTGTTACTCCCCTTTACAGTCTTTTTGTTAAGCTAATTCCTGAGCCAGCAATGACACTTTAAATATTTTCTTACTAATTATTTCATTAGATAAACTGATGATGATGAATCCTTCTAGGAAGTGAAGAAGAAAATGCTGATGAGAAGAAACCCAGACATGAAGAGGAAAAAAAAAAGTTGGTAGGAAAAAAAAAAAAAAACACTGACTGATGAAATAACTTTGATAAAGAATAAAAGTAGTAATAGTCTGAAAGTGAACACTTCATCAGCAGTTAATGCTGAACTGCATATAGGTTCCAAAGAAGTCAGTCCAGAATTCACTAAGTTCCAGTAAAATCAAACAGATAATAATGTTCTGGAATCAAGCTCCCCTATAAACTGGGCATATTTCATTTTTGACCTTGACGCACACTTCTGACTGACAGGTGAAAGGTGATACAAGGAATATGATATGGGATTTAAAGGAATACACAGTCCTATGTTTTCTGGTAGTGACTGTAAGTGGAAATCATCCCTCTGCCAAAGTAAGTTGGCCATTCAGACTAACTCTGCCTCAACTTTGTTTGTCACAAACCATTATTTTGCCATCAAACACCTGAGAACTGCACAAAACTGACTTAACAGAAAGCGGAACGGAGCCACCATCACCTTTAGCAGACAATATCTATGAACCAAGGACAGACTTTTAGAAGTCTTTAAATGTTTCATTCTCTTAACTAACATCAGATTAACAATTCAAATGAAAAATTCCCCTCCGGCAAAATATTATGTCCTTTCCTCTCTACTTACCACCTTAAAAGGCTCCAGTATTTCTTACCTTCCACTTCGGGCCTAACTGGCAAGCTATAGAGTGTTTACATACTGAGGTACACAACAGCTGAAACCGCTTCAGCGGGATTCATGAAACTCAAGATTTTCAAAAACCGGGGCAGGAAGGCGCCTCTCAAGCCGAGCCGCGGCCCCGGCCTCGCTGCCGCAGCCAGCCCGGGAAGGCGCGGGCGAGCGCCGGGAGAGGGCCGGCGCCACAGGCCCGCCTCCGCGCCCGGCTCCGGCCCCAGCCCCAGCCCGGCCGCCGCGCCCGGCTCCCGCGGAGGCGCGGGGGGGCGGTCCCCGCCGCCCCTTGGCTCCCTCCGCGCCCCGAAAGCGCCGACCCCTCCCCCATCCGGCCGCCCTCGCCCCGACTGACCTGCGCCGCCGCCGGGGCCAGACCGCGGCACCGAGGGGCAGGCGCTGCCGGACCGCGAGGGCGCCAAGGGCGAAGGGGGCTCTGCGCGGCGACAGCCCGCGCGGACGAGGCCTCCTCCGCCCGGCCGGCTCCCTCGGCCCCTGCCACCGCGAACCGCCCCGCCAGCCGACCCTGACAGCCCCGCGGGCCACAGAGGCAGCTCCCGCGGCCTAGAACAGCTGCAGCACGGACGATAGATATCGCAGAGAAGCACATAGAGCGGCCTTGCCTACGCAGGAAGTAATCGCAACGACGGAGATGGCGCCCTAGGGAAGCTCCCGCGGCAGCGTTCGTGCCCAGAGAAGGGACGGCGCGGGGCACTTGACTGACGGGCCACAGAGCAAATCACGCGGCTCAGAGGGGAGGATGGCTAGCCAATGGGGAGAGGGCGGGGGACGGTGCCGGGGCCGAGCGTGAGCGAGCGGCTGCGTAGGGTGAGCGGGGCGCGGTTGTGGCCCTCCGTGCTGTGTCCGTGTCCCGATCCAATATCGGGAGGGTTTCGTTACGATCCCAAGGACGAGATTAAGACGCTAAAACCGGTCAAACATCGTACAACCTTTTAACTTTATTTTCCACGAAGTGGGGAGAAAAGGTGGGGGGGAAGGCGAAGGGGAGGCGAAGGGAAAAAGGGAACAAGGGTAAAGGGAAAAGATAGAGAAAGTTGGAAAAGGAGAGAGGAAGCTAGCTACCACCACTCCGAGGCCGGGGATGTTCAGCTGACTCCGTTCGAATCACAGCTGAAGCTGGGTGCCTCCGACGAGTGATGAGGGACGAGGGCGAGGGCCGAGAGAAAGAGAGGAAACAAAGAAATCCCTCGGCAATTACAGCTTTTTCAAATTAAGTTTTCCCACCCTTCACGTGGTAGTTCAGACCGATAGTAATATTTGGGTCTGGGGTCTCCTGCTCCTTATTGGGTCTCCTCACTGTCCCTAGGTAGGCCGTTTACTGTTGCCGTTTCTGCTGGCAGGTGTGCCTCCATTCTTGGGTCCAGCCATTATCTCTCAAGGTCCTGACAAAGAGGTGGTAACTCCAGCAATTAGCACTGTTTCAGCAGTGCACAGGAATGCAAATTGCTGGTAACTCCCTTATCATTCCCGCCTGCACCAGCTCTGGGGCCCCCTCTCACCGAACTAGGGAGTGTGGCCTAAGGCTTCAGCAAATTTAGCCACTCATGCCAAGCAAGTTTTATAGAAGTTGTGCTAAAAACGGACAATAATTTACAGTCCAGATCCCAAAGTCTCCGCCCGATCGTGGTCTCGTTCAGCGCAGGCTCGGTGTGTCCCGGGTGGTCGCAGGGAGACCATCTCGGGGGTCGCAGCAGCCCAGTCCTGTTTCTGCCAGGGACAGATGGCCCGTTCAGGGCCGTGGCCTCCCTGCACCCCATGCACCAAGAAATGTTCAAAGCAAAAAAAAATTCATTCATCTGTCCGCCACACTCGGGCCGCGGGTGCCGGCAGCCGGGTGCTGGCCCACAGGCTCTGTGCGCGTCCCAGCCCCTCGGGGGAAGCGGGACTCGTCAGTTCTGCGTGAAAACCATCCCCTCCCCACCCCCCGCACACCCCTGCAGTGGCGCGGCCGACGGCGGCCGGGTGGGCCCGGCCTCGGCCGGGGAGACGTGGGGCCGCGGGCAGGCGTTACACTGCGACACCGCTTGTTGCACGCCTAGCAGGCGGGTGGCGGGTAGTAGTGACACAGCCCAGCCCTGGGGCTCGGCACAGCCGCTCCTGGGCAACGTGTGAGCGGTGCAGCAGACACAGGGGTGCCGCGGGGAAGCTGGGAGCGAAGAGAGGGCAGGGTGTGATGAGTAATATTTGCAAATGATTTAAGTGTGAGTTCCGGAGACAGATCGCAGTCCCTTCCTTGACTTGCTTCTCGAGTAGGGGCCAAACTGCAGATTGTGAAATAAGTACGGGAAAGATTTGTCTGCTTTTTACTTCTGGGTGTTTCATTTCTGTGTGAAAGCTTGAACATACTGCACACCCGGTTGAGGAAAACTCCACTAAAAAGTTACATATTATGGTTCTGGAAAGCCAGTTGAAGGGGTTTCTCTAAAACTGGGCTGTAAGGATAAATTGGGCGGAATCTACATTTTTAAAATGAAAAAAATTAAAAAATGATCTTTACTCCCCCGAACAGTAATTGCATGTAGTTTTGGCTTATTCACAGATGATTTTAAGGTCTGAGTGCTTCAGATAACTTGCTGGGACATAATGCTAAGGATTATGGAGGTGTTCCACTGGCAGATATTGGTGGACCCTATGTCAATTTTTTTAGTTTGTGGACAAGAAAATAGGTAGTCTTCTGGGTTATCTGTGCTGTCAGACAAAGGGATAAAGCCCATTATGAATATTATGACCTTGAAAGAACAGTTCAGTTGAAAGTTTAAGTGTCATTTTAACAGTGGTAAAGCAGTTTTAAAACAGTTGCCTAACTTTGTAAACAGTAATTCTTCTTTGAGAACTGTTTGAGGTGAATAGGACTAAGGTGAGGTGAATAGGACGTGACTGATACTACAAAATTACTTTTCTTAATGTGAAAACTATGTTTTAAGCAAAATGGGTAATGCTTTGTCTTTCGTACTAGGACCTCTATTGTTCACAGCAAGATGTAGTAGTAGAAAGCATATGACCACCAATAGGGGAAAAACAGAATTGCCTCTGAGCGTTTGGATAGTTGATGATGTACAGTACAATTTTTTTAGATTTTTTGGGGGGTTTTTTTCTTGCCTTTTTGACAAAAAATCATGGAATCATTTATTTTTGCTGAGGAGAAAAAGTAGTCATTCATTTAATGGAATCATGGAATGAATACTATATTTGTTATCATTTATTTTTGCATGCTTGAATTAGAAACAAAGAAAAACCCTTACTTGTGCAGGGCACTGCATGCAAAGAGACCTGTCAGCTTTTAAAAGTTTTGTTAAGTGAGACCTTATGTGACATGGGGCATACCAGAGTAATGCAACAGAGAAGGACCTGCAACTCAAGACTGAAGCAATGTTGTTCCTGTTGGGGCTGATTTTATTGTGAATCTCTCTGTGAGATATGCTTTCTGAGTGAAAGATTGCTCTCCAGCCTCTTTTTTATGTTGTGACCTGACACATCTGTGTCTGTCACCTGAGGTCTCAGAGCAAAAGAAGCTTGCAACGCTGGGTTGTCAATGCTTGAAATACATACGGGCCCTGTAACAGGAAGCGTAATCAGGGAGTACTGAGTGAGTCTCGCATATAGAACAAGAGTTTTGACACATGTACCAGAAGACAAATTTCAGAACAGTTCTTGAGTAAAATGCTTGTAATAAAGCCACCTTTCCCCACCCACTCCAGTCCTTGAAAGAAACACTAAACAAACAGTGGTAGCTGAGATCCAGTGTTCATCCTCTTTTGTGTACTCATCTGACACTTGCATTTCTTTCTGTTGTTCTCTCTGCTGTATTCACATGGAGATCATCTGGCACCCATGCTAGAGGAAATATCTTTCTCGTCCAGGACTCAGCGTGTGTGAAGATTGCAAATCCATTTCTGGTCAGGCAAGTTTTACAGATTGAATGGCCGGAAACAGGTAGCTTTGGCTTTTTCTGAGCTGGGAGAGAAGATGCTTGCTTAAACTGAACTACACCAGTGAAAAAGGAGGTTTTCAGATGTGCAAAATGAAATGGGTAGCAAAGTGAGACTACCTTTCTCTTTGAAAAGCTTTCAACTCCCCCTCCTCCCCACAAACAGTTCTTGAATTGTGGTGGGTTGCTGGTGATTCAAGAATCAAAATCTTTTTTGTAGTGTCTTTGTAGCAGACTTCACAGATTAGGAATTTAGTCACTGCAGTTAATGTTCTTCCTGAAGCAGAAAACCACAACTAAGGGACTGAAATATGAAGAAAGACTGGGGGATGGAAGAAAAATGAAAAGCTAGAGCATACCTTTGTCCAAGGTTTTCATTCGTGTCTAACCTTCCCTGTCATTTCTATCCTAATTCTTTCAGGAGATGATAGAAAAATGTCCTCTCTCACTGCAGAAAAGCACTCTCAAATTTCCCTGCTACTACCTGAAACATGGTGATGCTTTTAAAGCAGACATTTTCCATGGCCTTAGCTGTCTACAGGTCTGTCCTAAAACCGAAGTAGCCACTGTGCATACCTAGTAAGTACTGTTCATAAACATTTTTATAATGTTTGACCTTAAGAGTGACCCGAAGATTAATGGATACGTTGTATCAGTTTTAATGGGCCTCTTCTCTCTTGGATGCACACATGTGACTCCCATTAGCCTTAATGGGAGTTATATGTGTGCCTAGAGGTTAGACAAGACCTCTAAAGGTGCTGTTATGCTCTGTTGTATTAACAGTCTCATAATTGCTGAGGTGCTGCACCTTTGCATTGAAAGCAAACTAATTAAATCTGTCTAATATAATTTGGTATACTAGCATACCTGGCACATATATGTATTTTCCTAGGAGTTCCTCAGTATATAGATGCATAGGCCAAATCAAATGCAGAATTTTAATTTAACTCTGCAGTTGCTTTCTTTTTAGTATCTTTTAAAAATCCAAAATGATTTCATAAATTTGATTCCTGAGAAAGAGGATTGTTCATACAGAGGAAGAGGCTGAATGTTTTTATCATTGTTAAAGTGTGTATTGAGAGAAGGGACTGCATTCTGGCAGTGAGCGCATTTGTCGTCTTAATATCTAGTTTGATTCTTATTTTTGATGCCCCAAATCATGCATTTTGAAAAAGGCAGGTCTAGAAGTATTAACACAAAGCTTGATGTTGAATTCTAATTATAGTTGTTACCCATTTCTTCTAAGTACCTTTAGACAAAGCACTTCACCTTTCTTTGATTTCCCCATATGTAAAATACCTACTTTCTTCTCAGTGTTGTAGACATAAATTAATCTCTGTTCTATGCTTTGAAAATTTAAGGCTGGTCCAACGCACTGTGTTTTGCTGGCATAATAATGACAGCTCAGGAGGTGGGAAAAAAAATCACAGTACCTATCTGATACAGCCAGCAAAATTCCTGGTGGGGATGTAGGTGTGTTCACAGAATTCTTTCTGTTCCTTAGTTTGTGATGCATAAGGCACTTTAATTTACTAAAAAATTTTGCCATGTTTTTTTGTGGAGGAGACTGTATAGTAGCCAAATTACTGTATGTCGTATACATATTAGACATTTTTGTCAATCAAAATCGTAATAGAATTTGACTGTTACTATGAAAGTTTGTGAGCTGTCTTCCATGATTATTTCCATAAATTTAAAATTAACTATGACTTAGCATTCTTTGAAGATATACACTTGGAGAAGGAATGAATCTCAATATTTACATTCTGCAAAAAAGAGATGGCTTTATGTAGCAACCTCCACGTATAAGTTTTTCTTTCTTGTGCCAGATTAAGTTATTTTATATAAGCTCAATTCTGTGATTTAATTCTGTGATCAGATCTGTGATTTGTGAAGTAGTGGAAAGATCTTGCATCTTTTCTGATTTTTTTAAATTTTATTTTGTCTTTGTGTGGTTCTTAGTCCCTACTGTTTATTTGTAAGCCTCATATTTCCATTGGGATGGGATGGTAATGTCTTAGCTCTGTAATTTGTAAGATAACTGGGAAACACCTTTGAATGGTTTTATGAATATACTTCTTTATTTTTGACTCCAATGTATATAAGGTATGTTATAGTTTGATCAACATTTTTCTGTCAGGTAAATTTTGAATATTAATTTAGTTGTCATTTTAGTAACCCAGGGTTATTTCTCCCTTACTCTTTCCTTCTAAAAATGAAACAGTTATTCTTTTCAGTGTTATGTTAAGTATACACAGAGTATTTTTAAAGGAAGTTGAAAATGAAGACTGAATGTAGCTCACTTCAGTTTTTGTAAGTATACTTATCCATAAAAAAGAAGGAACATGTCTATTGTATAACCCTGGCAGACTGTACACCTTTAATTTCCAGTTTTTTAGACGCATTCACACATACTTCTTCCCCCCTCCCTCCCCAACTTCTGCTTTGGTGGCATACCTGTAAATTCCCTGAGAGAGGGATTGTGTCCTATGTATTCATACAGTATCAAACACCTAACCTCTCATGAAGCCTCTACTGGAAGAAATATTTCTAATTTTGCTGTTATTTTTACACCATTTTTCTAAGCAGAATAAGCAACATCTTCAAAAGGATTTAGGTATTTTTTCCCTAGCAAAGCTATGTTTATATTATGATTTTTGCCAGGACCATGGTTGACTGAGAGTGAATGGTTTATTCTGTCTCCCGTATTTGAATGGAGGTATTTGGGAAATTGAACACTGGAACAGGTTGGCCAACAATCTTGTAGAGTCTCCATCCTTGGAGATTATTCAAAGCCCGACTGGACATGATCCTGAGCAACCTGCTGTTATTATTAAATTATATTGCCTATATTTAATTTTTATGCATATAATCTTGATTGCCTTCAAAAGTTGCTTTTATATTAAGTGCTCATAGTTTTTACAAGAATTAACTAGTTAGGCTTTATAAGAGTTTTTTGAGACATAATAGTTGATTTTAATTGACCCACAGAAATATTAGGTGGTTTAATCGAAGGTTAAAGTGTTGAAGCTGAGAACAAAAAAAAGTATCGTGTTTTTCTGAGTTACGGTCTGATATTGAAATCCACTGTTTAGTAGTTCTAGTAACTTAGTTCTAACTGATTCACTAAGTTTGAGGTGCCACTGTTGCACAGCTGTTTACCTCAGTTCTGTAAAAATTCTGTAAAATAGGTGGCTGAGTTGGTAAACCAAAGCATGAACCTGCATTTTAGCCTCTCTGTTTCATTGTCCCATGCCTTTATTAACAGAGTAAGCATTAGTGGTCTGAAAACTGGAATGATTTGGGCATAGACACCCTTGCCACTTGACCATAGGGGTTGCTAAAAGGTGCAAGCGGAAAACAGATTGATGATGCCATCTCTATAGCAATTTGTTTGAACTTGCTGCCAGAACTCTTGAGGATTTTAGAATCTTGTCAACCATTAGGTAGTGTTCCATAAAGTTTTTATGTACAGCAAGTATACTGAAAGTCAGCAATTATACCTGTGAGAAAGGTCTGATACATTTCATATGCCCATATAATTGTAAGAATGTTAATAAATCACTCTAGATTAATGATTCCTATATGAACTTAATAAAGAAAAAATAAAATAAAAAAGGTCATGATAACGTAATTGTTATTTGGTAATCTGTAGTTTGTATTACCTCTACTTGCACACTTCACAGATGGAAAAAAATGGATGGTGTCATTTGTTAGTGGTCTATGGTGAGATTGATTTGATATGCTTTTTCTAGCTTGTGTTGATCCCAGTACTTTAGTACAAAAAATGCAGCCATCAAGGTTTACATGGGAATAGCCCTAACAGGGTAAGAGCATGTCTTGATTTATTGTTTTTTTTATTTTTCTTTTATGATCGGTTTTGAATTCTGTCTTTTTAGTTGTGTTCGGTTTTGCTTTGGGATTAGAAACAGAGTCCAACTTTGTATTTTTTCGTGAATGAGTTATTTATCTCATTCAATTCATTTTGCAGTTAATGTCACAGAAAAATGTTGTAGGAATTTGGTGCTTTTTAACTCAATTTTCATAAGCCAGTGTTGCTCACAGCTGGGATAAAGGGGCTAACCTGATTCTGAATGAAGGTATGTGATGGATATACAGGAATATTTGTTGGTTTTTTAATGTGCATATTAGTAACGATTTCATCAGCCTGATTTAGAATTTTCAAATTATTGTTTATTCCAGATTAGAGGAAATTATCACCGAATGACGTGGCTTGTTTTCAGTTGACTGTTCATGTACTTATATATGCAGAATCATCTAAGTAGTGCAGATGCCTAAAAGCAGGAGGACAACTGCATTTGAGAGAAAAGCTATGTTGTATTCTGATATCAGCAATAACTTAGATCACATTGGTATCACATCAGAATAATGTTTTAGAGCCTCTGCCTTTTTAAAAATCAAATTGATGTTAGATTTGTATAGAACAACACATTTGACTGACAGGAAAAGCTGTTATAGATGGATGTGATGTTTTATCCTTGTATAGCAAGGGTTTTGACTGTCAGTTTAACAATAGTACACTTTCTATCCCATATATTCTAAATGATTATTATTACCGTACAAAACATTTTTTGTACTTGCTGTATATAGATAACATGTACACTTTTTGTGTAATAACATTCAAGAAGAGATGGTTTTTTATATCTTAGAGATGATGACAATTAATGAATGCGTGGTCTGACACTTATAACCAACGTCAAGGATTGCTATTGTGGTGCATGGTAATGCAAAATATATTGGGTACTTAGCTCCCAATGGAAGATCAGCATAACTCTTGGCACATGCTATATGGAGGATGAAATAAATCTCCTTGGAGAGCAATAGAAGTATTTTTTAAACTGAAGAGTACCCATTCTGTTTTATAATCCCTCTCTTCAGCCTTACAGTTCTGTGCATCACTGTAACATGCAGTCTTAATATGAAAATTAGTTGTTTAAAAATAGTAACTATTAATGCAGCAAATGTGCTTTCTGTGCTTTGCAGTCAGTATTTCTCTTGATGTGAAACATAAGATTTTTCATTAGAACAATAGTTGGAGATAAGAAAGCTATGCTTTTTCTTGTTTAAGATATCTTCTCTCCCCGTTTTCTTTTGGGGGACCTTCTTTTAGTAGTATCTTTCTCCTTTTAGAGTTCTATTTTAAATTCTTGGCATCGGTTGTCCCTTAGATACTTTTAGTACTATGTACAGTACCTTGATTCTCAAAGTGCAGGTGTCTCCCATTTTGTATAGTTTTTCAGGAGACAAGGAACACCATAATGTATCCGATTGATCATATTTGATGATATTGCAGAGATCAACACTGAAATCTAAACTTCCCTGTAAACTTCACTTTCATGTTACACGCAGCTGGTGATAAAGGTGTGTTATTTTATGACCCTCTTGATGAAAAACAATGTGAAAAAAATGAAAAAAAGTTTGAGCCATGTTTACAAAAACAGGTCTCTGTCTTACCTCTATGATTGTTTAGATTGGGAGAACATGATAAACACAGAGATTGCTTTTATAGTATTGGTAAAAATAGCTTATCCTGAGAGATATTCTTCCTTAATGGCATAATATTTGATGAAGGAATTAAATAGATTCATTTGTTGACCATGTTCTATGAGATAGGAGATATCTCAGGATATGATCAAGATATGAACTTGTTTTTTCAGTAAAATTTTATGTTTCTGTGGAAGGACAAATATAGTAAATGTTTCATTCAACAACAGGGTCATTTATTGGTTCGGGACCAACGGTGATAATTGATGGTGAAAATTTCCTGTGAAGTAGTAAAAAGGTCTTTAAAAAATGTTTACCCCTTTGCTGTTGGTGCCAGCTCAACTCTGCAAATACAGCACCAGTGCTTCTCCGTCAGTGAGTTTTGAAATGAAGGAATGGGTATAAGTTATTTGGGAAATAATATTATTCAGAAAAATTGAATTTGAATTCAGTTCTAATTCTAATAATGTACTAATGACAGTCATCTGTGTATGGGCCAAATTCTAGAGGTTGTTAAAGCACACACTTTGTCAATCACTGAACACTGTTGAGGTTGTAATCTCAGATTGTGTTCTAGTTTTTGTGGGGAGTGTATTTAAATAGGTACAGAATTGCCCTCTGCTTCCTCTTAGCTGACCACATCTGTCTATGTCCCTCTTGTTTAACCCAGCCTGGGTTAAACTTCTGGTGTCTTTTCTCATCTTGCTTACCCCTTATCCTCAGCTTACTTTCTGTCCTGCCTTTGCTCGTTGACTTTCATGAGTAAATACGGTTCTAAAAGGTCTCATCTTAGCTTCTTCCCTTCTGCATTTTTTTTTCTCTTGACCTTTTGCATCGTTGTTCCAAAAGCAGTTGTCTGCCTAATCTACCTAATTGTCTTTGGCCTTTCTTCCCTCTTTTGTGCTTCTCTCATCTGTGAACTCTTAGTACTCCATTAGTGAAGGAAAAAAGGCACAGAAAGAAATGTTCCCTTGCTGTCTATTCTTGTCTTTGGCAAGAACAGGCTTTATAACAGCCTGGAACAGAGGCAACTACAAAAAGGTTGGATTAGCTCCTTCATCTCCAAATTGGAGAATACCCAGGACAGACTTTTTTAAAGAGATTTTGCTTTTAAAATGAGGTTTTGGCTGAACACATGCAAAGTGTAATTTGAAGAGATTCACAACTTGGTCGAAGGTGGAAAATTTTTTGCAGGGCTCACAAAAGCACAGCATTGACATAGTTCATTTCATGTGCCTTCTTTCAAGTTCTTGCATTGAATTGTGATGAGGCTTATGCTTTTAATCAAAACAAATACAATCTGGGACAAGCATAAAAAATATTGGCCAAAATATAGAGCTTGGCACTTTAGCAGCTGAAAAATAAAGTTTAAGAGTTGGGGAAGGTCTGATATCTTTAAATACTTGCAGACTAACACCACTTATAAATATGTGTGAGGGAAACAGGTACACCTTTGTAAACTATCTTATTTTTCTGATTAAAAAGAAAAAAATGATTCTCCTTCATGGCAAGAAAATTTCCTCTCCAAACAGAGACCTGGTTCTAGAGTCTTATAAATAACATTTAATCTGCAGGATAGAGTAATGAAAAGATCTTAATGGCTTTTTCAATAAGTTAATAGGTTTCAAGTTCATACTAATTAGTTTGTTAAAATATTCTGTTGGTAAAATACATTCTCCTTTTCAATAAAACTTAAAAATTTAGCACAGTCTTATAGGGCACCGCTTGCCAATAGTAAGGGTGACATGAAAAGTAGTATGAAAATTGTTAAAAAGTAGTCATAATAATTAAAAAATAGCAAATGAGTTACAAATGAGGCTGCCATAATTGGTATCGAAGATACCAACTGATACCAGAGCACAGAGAAGTGGATCTTACAGAGAAAAACAATAAGCATTCTTGGAAGCAGGACGAGAAGGTGGACTTCTCATGATGGGGTACTTGGTTGCAGGTATGTTGCATTCCTGACCGCCTACAGCTACAGCTACAGGAATGGTGAATAGTGCCCCATTTGCAGTCCAGCCCTGGTAGCTTGGGTACCATGGAAGCAATGCATACGTCTTCAGATTGAGAAGATAACCTGTATCTCCTCTTTTCTGCACAAGCGCCCTATTGTTAGGATAATACTACACTTTGTTCAGTGAGATGTAACAAAGTACATTTTCTTTGATTTTGTATCATGTCCCCGACATCCTGCTACTCTCAAACCCAGGTTTTTGCCATTTCCCTCTTTGGCACCTTTTAAGACCCCTTTGCCAACAGGACCTTCAGATCTCCAAAGGGTTTTCTAAAACAATACCCCTTATATCCCTCTACCTTTAGTTCTCTGATATCTCTTAAATCTCCCTGCAGTTTCTTTCATTTCTTTCTTATACCCTTTCATATACATACCCTCATAGTATCCTCAGCTTCCTTTCACTTCTGTTGGAGAATCAATAGTCATCATGGACTGTGGCTCATTGCAAACAATTCATGTACTGACTGTCCTGCTGGCTGTTGTCAAACAATATGAATAAAATCTAAGGTCTCCCTGTTCTACCGTCAGTCAGGGAATTAATAGAGATTAATTCCCTCCCTTCTCCCCCACCCCAGGTTACTGACTATCATAACAGTTGTAGTATCTTTGAGAACTCAGGCTCTCTCTCAGATTTGGTAGAACTAGATCAATGGATTAAAATTTGAGGCAGTGCAGTGGGTGAAACAATCCAGAGTTGAAGAATTTTACTTGAGATAATTTGCTGTCAACAAGCACAAGCTTCTGATCACTGATTTGGGTGCTGAGAAAAAGAACAGAATTTGGCAAACACATAAGCATCTGTTCTTCCTCTCTGCCCTGTCCAACCTCTCTTATTTTTGCCATGGGTTACGCTTGATCCATAAGAACTCCTCCAATGAGCAGCACAGGAGGTGTGTGACGGTTGCTGTTTGCTGCTTTGTGCGCAATATATTGTTTCCTTGTGGATCCGTGCCACTCCTGGTGGCAGTCCCTCAGGGGTGTCCCTGCAACCATTTGGGGCGTCTGCAGTCTGTCGGGGTGTACTACTCCCTTTTGGCTGGGAGTCCCTGCTCTGCACTGTGTCGCTGCCTCCTCACAGCTGCCTGCAGCTGTCTTAAATATGTCTGAGAAGGGGTAACGTGCGCTCCTCTGATTGAGTGATGTCTTGGCATGCAATCTTTTTTTTTTTTTTTTTTTCTCCCTCCTCTCCCCAGAGTTGTTTTTATTTGCTTTGTGGCAGGCTGGAGCCAATTTCAACTGGCACATGGCAGTTCATAATGTCCTCCCAAGCAGGTCACCATTGCAGCCCCTGCTACTTAGAGCCTACAATATATGTCCATTACAGGTAGGTTAAAGAGAGAATAAATGAATAGGCAGATAACTTAGATGCCTACATCATGTTTCCATACAAAGCTATGGAGAAGAAAGGAGGGCTCAGTATCATACAGATATGTAATGGGAACATTCCTTCTAGGGTGATATTTGATAGCAAAGACCAGAGAATATTGAAATCCTGTCACTTTGACATTTTTTATTGGTAGCCCTTCCTCTTTCTTACAGCTCTCTAATTCCTAATTAAGTTAGCTGTATTCACCATGTAAGAAAATTGGAGACTTAGATTTGGTTCATCAGCCCTAAGAATACAGAAATCTGATCAGTCTGTTTTTTCTGCTTTAAAAATCCAGGTTTATTTTCCTTTAGACTTTTCTCAAATGAGTAACATAACACTTCAGAAAACTTCATTTGTCTCTCTAAACAAAATATTTCATTTTTACACTGTTTATAGTTAGGTCACTTATTTTTTCCTTTATCCTACTAGCATTTTTCTTATTGTTCTGGAAAACTATTTTCTAGTTCTATACTTTGTTGAAAGTATTATTTTCTGTTCATTTTATTAAGATTTCAGCATTTTCTCAGTGATTTAGTTTTTGGTTGCAGACTTTAGTTGTGATTAGCTGTTCTTTTGAAGGATAACTCTATATAATTATCAGTTTAATCTGAAATCTATTTTGGTCAAGCATCATCCTGTTTTACCTCTCCTATAAGGATATTTATAGAATCCAGCATTGTATAGAACCTAGATATTTAAAACATTTATATAATAATTATTCATTATTTACTTTAAAGTACACTGGTATTTTGCAAAAGAGACATATCCTAACTCAGGGGAAAAGATGGACTGTAGAAAATTGTAAGTGCTATTATATTTTAACTGTGGGTTAGGATACTTAAAAAAAATAATTACACTTCTTCCAGTCCTTGTGGCAGTCATTAAGTTTATGGAAGGAGTTGAATGAGGCAAAGGGGTTTGTTTGGCAAACAGTGTTAGAATTGTACAAGGAGTTAAAATTTGTCTTGGTCAGCTTCCAAAAGCTATATCCTAAAGGAAACCATGTTGTTAGTATGTTACAGAACCTTTAACCTTTAGATCAGTCTAAACTTCTAATAAAAGTAAGAAAGCATACCCTCCTCCCCAACAGTTCCTTGGGGCTACTTGTCTAAACATTTTGATTCTGTTTAATTTTTATTTTAATATGTATTAACTTACATGGGTATGCTACTTATGACAATTAGGAAAAAACTGAATGATGGAATATTGTAGGTAGGGAGGTGAGGAGTAAATAAGTATTTTAACTTATAGTGAATACCAAAATTTTGAGAGAGGTGATCCCTTTTTAATGTTGTGGGCTTAATTATTCTTGTTTTATTCTCAATTCATGTGACAGGAAGAACGATATCAGTTCTACATCAATGATCTAAATGATGAAAATAGAGTTTTGTTTGAAACAACTGGAGGTGTTTGAAGAGAGGCAACTGAAGAAGTAGCTCAGTTGGATGCTATGATATGGAAAGCAGATTAGTTAACTAATATAAGATCATCACTGCCAACTTGCTATAAACATAAATTTCTCTGCAGCAGTTTTTTTCAGCTTTATGGTTGCTTCTTATCATATCTTTCTACTTCTGTGTTCAATGTCTAGTTTTGCCTGTCTCTCATATATGTTTCTCCATATGTTTTGAGGTTACTGATTCTCTAAAATACTTGCTAAATTGGATTAATATCTTCTCCCTCAGCCTACCATGACTGGTAGGCCGGTATAACTAAATAAGTTTAAGAAAAGACTTAGTTAAAAGTTATAGAAACTTAGAGATTTCTGATAATCTTGAATCTAGTAAATGAATAAACAGATCAATGGATGGTAGGTCAATGTAGGCAAATTTAGAAAAGATTTAATTTTATAGTGAGGGTATTTAACCAGCGGAACAAATTGTATAGCAGTACGATTGACTCTTTAGAGTCTGAAGTCTTTTAAATTGGAATTGGAGGTCATTAAGTACAATAAACTATTGTGCTAGCAGGAGTTTATAGATTTAATTTGGAATCATATAATTGTGTTGTCTGTGTTATTCAGGAGATCAGCATAGATGATCGTAAATAGCCTTTAGTCCTGTAAGTCTAGAGTTTGAACTCTTATGTATATGAGAAGAAGCAAAAATACAGTCTTAGTAAAGATAGCAAAGGAAGATCACAGTAGGCCTGCAGTACTTAACATGAATGGTATGTGACAGAAGACCAGTTTTTCTTTTATTAGACTTCTACTCAGAAGATAGTGCATAGGTATGGTACTCAATTAGCCAAAGGGAGGAAGATGTTCATGTTGAAAACCGGAGATAGAAGGGTTTTATAAGGCATATCTACATCTGCAATGTTCAGGTAATTAGGCAAAGCACAGTGCAAGACTAATAGTTATTTTGGTACTAGGAGTGAAGCTAGTATTTCTCTATAGCACTTCAATGTTCCATGTAAGTGTGCCAGCTGATTTAGTGCTAGTTCAGTTATCTCCAACATAATACTGCATTGCACGGCCTCAGTGTGCCCTTAGAGTTGCAGCTGGTTTTCTCTGAGGAATATTTATTTTTGAGGAAATTTTTGTGTTTGTACAGGGAAGAAATGTCAATTAAATTTTTAATGTATTCTGATTTCTTTTGGAGTAACTGCATTAATATCTTGCTAGGGAATTCTTGCTTTTAACCAGAGTTAGTGCAGTTCAGTTTCTTAACATTAATGCATTTTGTTTGTCTGCCTCGTATGGTAGGCTTTGTAGAAAGCCTGTGTTGCCAGTGACAGATGATTTTACTGTAATGACCACTGGTCAAGTCAACAAAAAGAGTAACCAGCTAAAAATGATGCTTACATGATTTACTGTGACTCTGGGTCTCATATTTTGACTTGCGTGCAGTTGGTAGATGTGTAGACTACCAGTATAGTTAAACCATTCCTATCTTGTCTTTTAGAGGGAAAAGGTTTGATCATGAGTGTAGGAGACACTCCAGCATCTCTTCAACCCCTTTAGTGTGCCCTTCTCTAGTTAGAAAGCAAACAGAGTAACCAGGCTATGGGTGGAAAGAGGATACTTGCTCTATCCTTCTTTTACAGACCAAGCAGGTCAACTTTTATTAGGGCATTCACATGATGCAGTGATACTTTTCATTGTTTCTTATAGAGATACAAAAATGACCAGCTCATTTGGAGAGATGTGGAATCTGATCTGTCAGTCCACAGTGCAACAACAAATGTGAAGGACAGGAGTGTGAAGTGAGGGAAAAAGGGTTGGTGCCAAGTAATGGCATTGAACAGTGCCTCATCTTCACCCTATCTCTTCTGTATTGGGAAAGGATAAATGCTGCTGTCCTCCATGAATGTTGCTTCCTTTTCCTGAATTGGAGGCCAGTGGCAGTAGAGATTAAAAGCAGCCACCAGAGTCCTTGAAGAGGAAGCAGCTGTCAGCTGCAAGAAGCAGCATATTTTCAAACAACCCCTTTTTTTTGGAGGCAGCAAGAGTTGATGGTCAGCCAGGTCTTGCAGCTTCTAAACCGTATATACCTAAGCATAAAGCAAAATGTAATGTAGGGTATAGTATGTTTTTAGGGCAGTTTTTTTACGATGAAATACTATCTTGGCTTGCATTTGGATAAATGTAGTATTGCCTACATCTATATTTAATCCTAGGATTCCTCAAATGAAACTTTCAGAATAAAAACCTAAAAAAGTAACTGAAATCTCACGAACAGGTTTGTTACTCTTTACCTGAAACAACTTTCATCACACTTTTGAACTATTGGATAGAATGTGGTCTCTATGTGCCAGCATATCGTTTGTGTTTTTCTGTATCTCTAATTCTGTGTTATGTGAAGTCTAGCGGAGTTAGCAAGTAGCATATGACTCTGGGGCCTTATCAAGCTGCTGATGAAGTCCAGGGAAGAAACATGAGAAGATCATTCTTGAGCACTTTCTTCACAGTTTCAAAGTCATATATGAAACTTTAGACTGCCCAGTTGACAGCTGGTGGGATGTTGTGTGCTGCTGATATTTTATGCTGGCTCCTCCAAAAGTGAGGGGAAAATAAGAAATACTCGATGCATGACATCTTCTTCCTGTGGTAAGTCTAGTACTTGACTTTTCAGTATTATTTCTTCTTTTAGAATGCTGATAATAGATTATACAATCCTGTCACGATCATATTAATGGACTGGTATTTTGTTCTGCATGTGCTAAACTTTTCATCAGTGATTTGGACTTTCTGATGATAAATTTACTGTAAATACAGTTAAATATTCTGTCATTTTGCAGGTTTGCAGATTGCTTGTTTTTCTTGCACAGTAATAGTGTCGTATCAATTTATAGAAGAAACATTTCTTGTATCTTAATTTTATTCCCCATATCTTATTCTTCGAAAGTTATGTTTTCATCTCAATTCAGATAGCCTCTTCACAAGACATTAAGTGATGAGCATGCTACTGTTCTAAACATAGGGATGTATAGTGTGTGTTAATTACTTAGGATCTTGGTGATTTTTCTGGAAATTAGGTTTTGTATGGTAAGTTTGTCCCCATTTCTTATGACTATGTAAGAGTCCTTGACCTTTCAGTTGTATTTATTTTTGCCTGCTGATTAATTCACAGGATACACTGTCCTTGCTGTGTATTGTGATTTTATTGTTATTAATACAAGATGAATAACCTTAAACAGTGCATTTTTACTTGGGTACAGTAGGTAACGGAAAAGTGTTGTAAGTCATCCCTGCTCCTTTTCACTCCTCTCATTCTTACCATGGTTATGGGTTACTCACAGGGCATTCTTTTCAGAGTGTGGTTTATTCTCTGCAATGGTGCTGCTTTTTCTTTTTGCAGCCTAAATCAAAGGGTTAATTAATAAATCTATTTTAAAAGCAACGGTGGTTTTAATGTGACTAGAGGCCACTCTCAATTCAAGAGCAATCCAATTCAAGTTCTATCTTGGGACCATTCTCTAGAGCTGTAGAAGATAGCTTTGCTTTGACAGCTGATGGGGACAGCGGGAATCTTTCTAAAGCTAAAGCCCTCATGTGTGGTGTCCTCAGTAAGTTTAAAAGATCCTTGAAATTGCTCGTATTTTGATGTCAAAATGTTTTTCTTTTTCAATTATTGTTAATTGTACTGTTTGCTTAGTGAAATCCAGTGCTTGCCTTTGCTGATGCTTGATACTTTCTCAACACAGTGACAAGATGCATTTTGCTATTTACTGTTTATGCTTTTTATGCTAAAGTGTTGCTGATTGGTAAAACCTTTCAGATACAATGGAAGTGTGGGTTTATTTTCTGACTATGGATCTGGGAAGATAATGCGTTGTATCCACAAGCACTTCACTTTTGTTGACCCTGAAGTCTAGAAAATTTAATTTTTTTAAAAAAATTCTAAAAATATTCCAAAAATGCAAACTACTCTTTGGTCCCTCCATTCAAACAGCAAATAGCTTGAATACTCAAGGTTGAAATTTTAATTGAAGTTTTAAATACCTTTTGAATTTGCCAGTTAAGTTATACATAAAGTAACATACATAAATTCATTTTCATATATGGATACATTTTTGCTGTGATTTATATTTGGTGACTTAGAATGAAATAGTAAAATTCAAATGATGTATCAGTGACATACTATCAGAGATAGTGTTTCTATGAAGCAAAATCAAGAGTAGAAAATATGGCACTATACAGCACTATATATTTTTTTCTTTAGTGTTAAAACAAGTATGGCTAATGTGTTTATCATAATTTCAAATTAAAATGGCTACATTTGGTGTTCTTCCTAGTATGCTAAGAATAAGATGAACTACTTTCAGTAAGTACTTCTTTTCATCTGTGCAAAACTGTGGACTTTCTGCTACATTGCAATATCTCGTGAAGAGTTAAATATTTATTTTTGTATTTACTCATCTTTTGCAAGCAATCATTGCTGTGTTTTATCATGCTTCTTTCAGAGTAGTTCCTGGAACACAAAATTACAGTATTCAGTAGTTGGCAATAAGTTCTGTTTAAAAATAATGTAACATCCCAGTTCTTTCGCTTTCTTTTAGCCTTCAGAGGTGGTAATATAGAAGAGAGATATTAACTGAATTCCAATTCATTTGGGATTTTCATTGTATTCAGTGGTGGTTTATCTGATATTTGAATAAATATTTGCAATGTGGTTTAGTACACATTTTGTTGCTTTTTGTACTTATAGTGAAAGCATTTCTACTTATATTGCTTTTCTTTATGGACAATCACAAGGTTCATTTTAGGAGATCATTAGAAGATTTCTGACATTTTTTATTCTCTACTTTAAACATGATGGTAGAGGTGACCTTATTGTGCACCTCTTTTGTCATTTTTTTTAATATCAACTTAATTTAAATTTTGTTCTAGATTCTTTTTCACATGGCAAACACATCTTTTTTTATATAGATTTTTTTAAAGAGTACTCCTTAAGCTTTCAGGTTGAATATTTTAAGTATCTGCTTAAATATACAATACTCAGATTGTTTAGAAAATGCACATTTTTTTATTATCCTTTTTTTCTGGTACTTTGCACTGTACGAACAAAGTATGTAACATTAACTTATACATACTCTGTGGAAAAGTTGTAGTGCCTTGAGATGTAGGGAAATATCCGTGCATTAAAAATGTGGAATTTATAGAAAGAAAATAAAGGGTATGGCTACGCCATGAAATATACTGTTCTAAATACGCAACTGTATCATATCTTTGGATACCTATATTCTAGAATAAACATGGTTATAGAGGAACTTTAGTGATAGACGTCTATGTATTTTAAAACAACTTAAATTACTTAAGTACTTAAATTTCGTATTTTCAGATGTTCTTAATACGGTACTGTTCTTTCATTTCTACTTATTTTGATGAGCAACTAAATACAACAGTTTGAGTAACAGAACAATTAAACATTGGCACTTAAAGTACCACATCTGGTTAAACAAAAGGATAAACCCAGGAATCTCACAGGTATTTAGCAAGATGTGACTGTGATCTGACACCTTTGCTCATTTTCTCAATGCTGCAAGGCTTTGTGTGCCTGATGGAAATGTTTGAAACCCTTTCTCCAACTTTATCAAACTCATGCTCTGAAGCATGTTCACTGTAAATATGAAACCTCATACTGTATCTCCAGTATGAAAACACAACAGCTCTCCCTAATCAAAGACTTTCTTTCTGATTTTCCAAATTTAAGTAATATTGTGGATTATGAAACTATAGAATAGAACTTTATGCCTTTAGGGAAAAAAAAATCTATAATAATGTTTTATAAGCAACTGCACTTCCTCTTCCCTTCTGCTTCCTACAGTATGCAAATAAACTTTATTTTGAAACAACAGAGTTGGATTGAGTGGTAAAGGGTAGGACAGAGGTAGGCACTGCTTTAAATTGATATTGTAGCTGAAAGAAACTGTCATCAAAGTACAGCTTCAAAAAACTGGGCTGAGAGTTTACAGAATTCTTTTTTGGCAAAATTCTTTACCCGTGACATGCATAATCTGCAGCTATGTTTTTTTGCTAGATGGCACTATTCATAAGAAGTATAAGCATTGAGATGAGCTGCATACCATTTTGAAGCTGTTTGTGTTCTACTAATGATACACTTCTATGAATGGTACACATTGCCACAGTTTGAAAACCTCTAGTGTAGGAGAAATTGCATAGCTGGGCCTCAGAATAATTTATTTTCCTTGTTTTTGATCTTGCTATGAATATTTTCATTCTTAAATAGGATTTGCTCTGCTAGTCTTAAATGATGAGTATAGAAAGAATGGGCACTTTGGAACCAAACCATTTGGCCTTGGAGCTTTGTGAGGATTGCTTAATGCGTGGATTGAGGACATGAGACAATTACAGAATAATAGACGTTACAGATGGAAAAAGACCTGTTAGGTCATCCAGTCTGTCTCTTTACAAATTCGGGATTATTCCCTACAGAACATTTTCCAACATTTTGTTCAGTTCATTTTTAAATATCCCAAATGATGGAGATTCCACTACTTCCCCTGGGGTGCTTTTGTACTGCTTTACAGATCTTATTGCCAAGTAGTTTTTCATGATGCTCAGCTGCAGGTTTTCTTTTCTTATTTTTTTAATACTCCTGTTTATTCATTTTCCTTTTCTAAGTAGTTCTTTAATAATCCAAACAATTAGTTATACAAATATTATAAAATGTAATTATGAGTATTATAGTGACTTTCTGTATTGCCTTATAATCCCACTTAGTGAAATTGTGTATTTTTAATTTTTGAATGTTTTTCTTTACAGTTCAGCATTGCCAGCTCTCTAATCATTTTCACTGGCCTTCTCAGTACTCTTGCTTTCATATCAGTGCGTAGGAACACCTCTTTATAGTGAGCCTTTTACCATTTCATAGTGGACAAGATGAATAGTAAATACTTTGAGCGTGATGGTATGGATCACTGTGATTAGAGATTCTGTGTTAATTCTTAGATGCCTGGTGATAGTATAAGGAAAGGGAGGAAAGATTAATCACAATTTAACTATTTTCAGTGTTCCAGTGCATGTACATTGTCGGTGTTCCTTTCTGGCAGGTATGTTAACAGTGTGTTTGTAACTCCTGAGCACATAAGTGACTGCCTTTTTGCTAAACAACTTCAGCTATAAATTTTACAGCTATGACATACAGATGCATAGGTTGCAACTGTTAGAGACTTTGGTAAAGTAATGTTGTGGCATTAGTTTGTGAATTAGAATATTTTCTGATCATTAGCTCTTTCTCTGCAATTTTTTGTAGTGCTAGTGGCAAGTGTAGTAACTCTTAAGGGAGGGTGTCTATATTTTGTATTTAAACTTAATATGGAACCCAATTTTCACAGACATTTATTATTTGAACAGGTGATTAATTTATTAGATTCTATAAGGAATTTGACCAGTTGCTGCGTGGCTCTTGAAAAAACCTTGCCTGTTACATAACCTTACAAACTGTATCCATGTTTTTGTCTGAAGTGTCATTAGGAAGTGATGTTCTGGCTAACTTGAGAAGATTTAGTAAACTTTTTCTTAGAATTCAAATCAAGAATATCTTTCCTTTCATTGCCACTCCTCTGATGTGTCAAAAGTAGAAAATCCTAACATTTAATTTCTAAAAATCAAGAAGACAATAGGAGTGAAGCTCTATCATGTCCTTCCCCAGCTTTTGGACTTTTTTTCTTCTTGCAAGGCTGTTTTCTAGAGTTGTGCATTAGTCTGTTCTGAAATGAAGATGTCCCCATGTAAGCTGCCTTACTGAGTTCTTGATGTAACTTGACACAAGTTTGTTATATTTTTTTTTCCATTTACCGAGGTGTTATTTTCTTTTTAGCCAAGTTTCAGTTTCCTGTGATTAAGGATTCTGATTCTTCTTGTTTTCATATTCTTCCTGCATAAATGGGCATACTCTGCAGAAATCAACAGATTGGTTTAGAAGGATCCAACAAAGAAATCCACATCCCAATAGAGATTCTAGATGAACAATATGATGCTGTTGATCTGATCCAATGCTAGTGTTCTGTGTGAATTCTGTATTATCAATTTGACTATCTGAAATTTTCTCATTGATTTAAGCACAATCAAACAGTGATATGGACACTGAAATGTCTTTTTGACATGGTTTGAATGCCAGGCTGTAATTTTTTTATATCTCCAGTTTGTATGTACAGAACTTCATCTCTCTCAATTGGAAAAAATAGAGTCATTAGTTTTGGGCCAAGACAAAGTCTTTTCAGTGCAGGTGAAAAGGAACAAGCTTTTCTTGAAGCCCAGAACTGAATACATTTGGCCGTGTCAGAGAATGTAATGTGAAGCATGGCCGCACTTCCCAGTCATCCCAATATATATTATTCTGGGCTCACCCGACATTAGATTCAGTAAGTTGCTCAAGCAAAGGTCATATCCCACATTCAATAAAGGAATACCATGATTCTATATCAACCATTCTATATCAACCAGCATCATAACCATGATGCTATATCAATCTTTTATGCAACTTTCCTTAAAAACTCATGCAAAGAATTCATCTGGCATCCGTGTCAGGCAGCATATTTCCACACACAATTCCAGCTCATCACTGGAGAAATAAGTTGATATTTTTATTAGACCTAAATGTAGGAAGTGACCAAGAATGCTTCTGTGTTCTTTGAACTCTGGAATTGTGCATTCTGAAGTTTTCATACCTAAATGGTGACTCAGGATATTGTGAATAGCTGTTGCTACCTGGACTGAGAGAATAGGAATGACGTGTGCCCACAACAAATCATAGTGCTTCTGCTACAAGAGTATTTCTAACAGTCTGTGTAGCCTTCTCTCAACTGTCTTTTTGGCCACTCATTTGGGAACACAGTACATACTGCTGTCTCCTTCCTGCAAAACAGAAAATAATTTCAGCTGTTGTTATGTAGAAAAGGAGGAGAAACTAATTCTTATAAGGCAAATGTTAGTCATAACAGCTGTTAGGCCTGCCTTTCATAGTCACGTGGATCAGACTGTGCCCCATTCATGCACTTGATGATGCAGCTTACCATGTCCAAAAAGTAAAACTAAAATCATTGGGATTTTAACCGGCACAACGTAGATTTTTTTTTTCCCCCACTGCTGGAAATTGTATTTGGTTTTCAAGATTTTGCTCATATATACAGAGAGGAAGTGCTTAGCAGGGCACCAAAATCATGGAGCACTCTCTACCTGGGCTATCTGTCTACCTCTCTAACTGAAGAAACTCCTTTTTATTGTCTATTTTAGACTGTTTCAGAGCCTCTTTCCAGGATGGCTTATACATTTGCTACCATAATGGTTCTGTTCAGTGTGTCTAATGAAGATAAGGTTACCAGCTCACTCAACCTAAACTTAAATAAATTAAATAAATAAATAAATACACTGTAAGAACAAGTAAATCCTCTCTTTAACTGTGATCCTGAAAATATCCTGAAATGTCCCCAGTATGTGAGCAAGTGTATCCATGAAAATAGCAACTGCTGCTATCATGTTTCTGTCACCCTTTCAGGACCAGCATGACATTCGTTACAAGTGAATAGATGTCTGTGTGTGTATGTATATATGTAAATATGTACGTATGTATAACAGGGAAGAAGATTGCTGTTATGGGGGTGTTTGGAAGGCTGACAAATCAGGCCAGTTTTAAACTTTAATTAATTAACAGCACACTTGCTACTAATGATTAGTTCATACACATTGTCAAGCATTGTCAATCATATACAGAAAAGTTGGGTTTTAACACATTTATTCTGTGAGTAAACAATACTGCAGAGCTAATGGGATATGGTTAGCACTGATGATTATGGCCCTTGGTATGAGAGAAGTCAGAACTACAGTGAACTTTTCTTCTTTCTTCTCCCAGTTTTCTCACTTGCGCCAGATGTTTTTATGCTATTGCTCCCCTCCCGAAAAGGGAATGTCTCCTCTGCTTTCAGTCCCTTCTGCTTACCCTGTCTTTTGTCTGACAACTTTTGTTACTCTGATGCCCTCTCTGGAACTACACCAGTTTTCCTTTTTCCTTTTGGTGGTCACATTGTTCACATGCTGAAGTAGAATGCTTATATGTTGTGTCTATGTGATTACAGTGTTACAAATACATAGTATTGCTAATTACGCTAATGTGTTTAGTACACTTAATATTTGGGTCCAAGGTAAGTGAATATTAATTACATCCTGTTTAGTATATTTATAATTTATAGCTGTTACAGGCCTTTGCTTTGGCTACGTGTTCAACTGATTTGCATACACGTACTGTAAAGCGCAGTGTCTGTCAGCCTGCCTGCTGTTACTAATGTCAGGCTTGTCTATATGACTCGAGGTCTAACCTCAAGATCAGGAAACTAATCATTCCTTATTGCAGCAGGCATTTTTACAATTGATCTGATACTTTATAAGCAGCCAGGCTGTGCTGGTGAGAAGCACTCTGTATCATGCTACCCACAAAGAAACCAACTATTCTGTTTCTTTCCATGCCCTGAAATTCCAGATACTCTGGGACTGGATATGCTGAAAGTTCCTGGACAAAGTGCCTTGTCTTCCCCTTCCCACGGTTGACTGCATCTGTGGTTCCAAAGGCAATAGGGCATCACCTGGGATTCTTGCCTGACCCAAGGAGAAATTTTCTTGAATGTTATCCTGCATCTTCCCAGCTGTAATGCCATTATAGTACATATACTACTTGAAAAAAGGATGTTAAAGCATATAAAGCAAATTTGGAGGTCTTTAATAATTTTAAACGACTTAGTTTTCTGTTTGATAGTGATAAGCACAGACATCAGTTGTTACCAAAAGACATAGATGTTTTCTGAGTAACTCTTCCTGTTGTATATGTGCCACTGGCGAGATTCTTAAGATTTTTATTAAGATCAGACCTTAATTTTCAATGACTTTGATCAGTATTAAATACATAATTTCCCTTCAAAATACATGCTGCATCTGTATACTCTGGTTATATTTGACTGTAATTGGAATTTCTGTTGCATGCTGACACCAAAAATGCCACAGAGACCTGGGGAGGGTTTTTGTATGTCCATGTCCCCCTTCTCATTGCCCCATAGTTTTTAATTAACTGGCAGTTGACATTAATCGGCCATTGCTTTTCTAGCGCAAATGTGTGTTATACACTATGCACATTTGAATGCAGGCTGCAGCTGCTTCAATGATGCCTTTTTATCTACTTTGTCTCCCAAAAGACAAGGTTCTGGTTTGCCATGTGGAATGCATGATTTTTCATTAGTATGTCCAGTTCTATTCCTAAGTATATGAACAGTTGGACAAGGCCTTCTTGTTTTTCCTTTAGATTTCTGGTGCAGCCATGACTTGATTTTACCATGCTGTCTGATTTCAAACCCATCCACAGGCAGGAAGTCATTGGGTAGTGTTTTATCTGAGACAGACCCACCTCCTGTCCTGATCAGTCATATGAGCCAGAAACATTCTGATGCATCTGAATAGTGAGAAGGAAATGAGAAATCTGTGTCTTGTAAGTCTTGTTTAAAAAAAACAAAAAGACTTAACATACTAAAGTCCAAATTGCAGAGGTGTACCAGTAAAACCAATGAACTGCCTGTGCCAATAACAGTTCCCATGAACAAGCAAAAGCATTGCTTTTCTATACTACAAGCTTTAAAAAGGACTTCTAAGATGCAGCAGTCATGGCTTTCAACCCTGATCTGAACCATTGCAGTTTTTCCTTTGCAATTTTACCTTTTCCTATTCTCATTGTGTCCTTCCATCCACTGTGTTCTGAGTAAGCTGAAAGTGGCCAGCTTCAAATGCGAGGAAATTGTCTTGCTGCAAAGCAGTCCCTTTGTCAC
Source organism: Dromaius novaehollandiae (assembly GCF_036370855.1). Taxonomy (NCBI): domain Eukaryota; kingdom Metazoa; phylum Chordata; class Aves; order Casuariiformes; family Dromaiidae; genus Dromaius; species Dromaius novaehollandiae. Next base: position 126,319,434 of record NC_088099.1, on the reverse strand, counting down.
TTCTACACGGTAACACAGATAAGCTTGCTGGAAATCCAGGAGAAAAACCAGGATTCATCATGTTGCTGCATGATGGCTGCTGCTGACGTAAGGACCTGCTGGAACAGAGGGGTTGCATTTTTTTTTAAGGCATTACATCATAGATCAGTTTAACCTGACCTCGTGTATATTCAGTGTGTCCTTTCCTACAGCTTTTATCTTTTTGATTTTGAGAAAAATATCCAGCTAGCTACTACTTGCAGTTGGTGCCTCTGGATCCAAGAGCTCAGCCAGTTACTAAATTCACTTAGCTAAACATTTTGTTTTAGGTTGCATTCCTCGTTGCAGTGACTAGTAATATTGAACACTAATAGCCTGTGGCTTTTTGACCTGTGATGAAATATATTCTTTCTTAGTTAAAACTCTTCCATATGGTTTGTAGAGGTTTCCTATGTAAACTCAGCTACACTAAGGTGCACCAGGACTATGGGAAAGATGGTAGCCTTTCAAGAGAGGTCTGTTGGAGTGACAGGAAGCACTACACTGCTACAGAAATGATAGCAGTAATGTGCTCCTCTCTTTCTTAGTGTTGAAGTAACTTTTTTTCCTCTCAAGATTAGCAGCAAGGGATATCTCTCCTTAGCAGTAACAAACAAATTATTCATGTGGTTTATTAAATAAATTGTGGTTGTGGATCATGTATCTACTTTACGGCTAGTGAACGAATATAAAACAAAAAGACAGTTCTTGGGCAGAAGTGCTTGAAAAAGAAGAGGAGGACAGATAAAGGGGAGTGTTCCACCTGTATCATGATGCTTCACCTGCAAAATTCGTTTGCATCTAACCCACCCAGACAGTCTAATTGCTCTGTAGTTTGCTTTTGGTTATCATCTTCTGTGAGGCACAATGGGAAAGGTCCTTGGGAGAGTGATGGAAAGGGTTAGCTGCTACCACCAGTGTTCTTCATCTACCTTACATCTGTTGCTGATGTTTGATATGCTGTGAAGAAAGATGTCAGCCAAAAGCTAGCTGTGTGCTGAATGAATTACTTCGATGAAGGCAGTCTGCTCTTAGCTATTTATTTGTTGTTTACTGCTCAGTTATGGGAAGGGATTAGATATTTACTGTGCACACACAGTACAGTTGAACTTTATAAATCAAATGTTACCAGGACTCAGTGAATTTATTGTGCATTTGCAGATTGACTGCTGAGTGCATATTTGTGCAGAAATGTAGGCAGTGGGGCTCAAATCTGGGGTAAGGTAGGATGTTACTGAATTCAAACTTGCCACCATCCTTAAATCTTTTTCTAGGAGAATCTTATTCTCAACAAACTCAACTACAATATTAAACACAACATTTTTCTGCCCATGGCTGATTACTTTCAGAGGCTGTTCCTCTTCAGTCCTGCTGATTTACTTCATTGCAGGTGTTTGGCTGTCTCTAGAGGTCCCTCTGCAATTTAATTGGAATCCTGAGCTTGATTTCTTTGGGTCTAAATTTTGCAAAGGATGTCCAGCTTCTCACCCCAATACTCAACAGTACAGCTTGGCTTTGTTACATTTGTGTACTGTTGTTATTAGCACAGTGCAAGAACGTATGTATTTTATTGACTGGAGCTGCCTCCAATTTAAGTACAGTGCACTCCTCAAATAAAAGTAATGAGAAAACATGCAGCAGTGCAATCATGAAAAACTACTCTCCATAGGTAAGCTCCCAACCCTATATGTGCCCCATAGTCCACCTACATTTTCTCTTACGTCCCACCAATGGTCTAATTTCCAGCTGGGCCATTTTGCCTGTGCAGGGGTGCTGCTGCTTGCCTAGCTGTGTAGTTGCCTAGTTCAATTGCTTAATTCAAATGCTTAGTTCATTTGCTTAGCCCCATGCTCTGAGCATGAGACTCAGCAATTGGCTCTTAACTGGTGTGGTGTTAAGATGGCTACTGCCTGTTTAACCCTTCTCTCCCTGATTGTGTATTGACTTGCTATGGAAAGTGTTTTCCATTAGCGTCCCAAAATACCTGATGTTCTGGACTTGCTCTGATTGAGATGCTGTAACTGAGTGCTGGGTGGTTGGGCTCTGCTTTCAGTCATTTCTTTCTTTCTAGGCAAATGCTGCTTCTGTAGGTTCTGCTACCTAATTAGGACAGAGGCAACTGAAACTGTACCTGGTCAGAGTTGCCATTGGCTCCTGCTGGAGCTTTTTAAAAGTTCATACTGCAAATCTGCATCTGGAACATAAACAAAGATAAATGAGTTGGATTAAAAAAAAAAAAAACTTACTTCTGGAGAAAAATATTGCTGTGTTAAGGGCCGTGTGATAGTAAAGATTTTTTGTTCTATGAGAAATCTGTTAATCTGTGTAACATTTTTTATCTAATATAAGGAAGGGATGATGTTGAGCTGAATCATATAAATCTGTATGTGTCAAAACAAGTAAACAAGGGTAGACTGAGCCATTTATTCAACAACAGAAAACACAAATATTTCCAGAGGCTTACTTCCTTATCAGAGATTCAGAGGAAGGCTGATTTGGGGGATAGAACAATGCACTCTTGTATCATCTCTGCCTTCCTTTCCCTTCAGTCTGTAAATTAATATTTAGTTGTGAGAAAAATGGAACTAACAAAGAGAAATTTAATTTGATTCTAGATCAATTTGAGGGAATCCTCCTTCATGAGAAGTATCCAGATTTAACTGTCGTAGTAGGTACACATTCACATTTTTTGGAAGTCAAAAGGAACAATTTTTATAAGTGAAGAGAGAACCTGAGGAATACACAGAGTAATGTTTTAACTAAACGTGTAGACAGATGCTTGCTTACAAAATGTATGTAGTGCTTTTAGAGGTTGTTACCTTCCAGCAGTTCATTACTACCTACTCCGTTGAGATAGGGTAACTGAATTTATAAGTGCTCCAAGTTCATTTCAGTATGGAATGAAGCAGGTTCACGTAAACTAGTGTCAGTAATATTAAATAGCTACTGTTTTTCCAAAGTATATTTCTTTCTCATCTAAGCAAGTACCCGAAAATTAAACTACATTTATTTAGCTGAATTTTGCTGATTATCCAAATAGTATCTTTTCTTGCAATTTGAAACTTTATTCCTAATGTATTTTATTTAGATTACTTCAATCTTAGATTAGAAAATACGAACAAACCATACCAGAAGGAGGGGAAAAAAAAATCCTGTTTCTCAGAAGTAGTAGTAAAATGAGTGCAATATGTGTCAAATTTTGCTTGTTGTAGTTTTCAGCTGAAGGATCCTTCCTCTATAGTTTTTCCTTTCCCTAGATTGTGGTACAACAGAGATATGTAAGATAGTTTAGAATTCTCGATACATTTTAGAGGGTACAAATGGGGAAGTATTAAGTGGAGAAAACAGGAAGGAATATAAAGTGTATAAAGATTTTAAAAAGGAAGTTGATACTTATACTGGAAAGTCAACTATTAGACTATAAGGACAGTATTAATAGAATTCACTGATGATTGGTCTTTGAATTTTGGTTTTAATACTGTGGTGAATGATTTTTCTTTAAAGAAATTTTTATTTTATTTTATTTTAAACACATATTGTGGAAAATACCAAATAAGTAAAAAGCTTTTTTATGTTAAATGTTTTGTTGTCACCAGAACAAACTACATATATTGTCCATGAATTTGGCTGGATGTGTACTTTTCAAAAAAATGAAACTTTGGGATCCTTCAAAAATGAACATTAATGTTGAGAAAAATAGCTGCTTTTAAGGTAACAGTTACATTTGTTGAATCATATTATGGATATACTGGATTGTGTGATGAGATTCTCAGAAGTGCAGCAAATGATGTTAATAAAATTAAAATACAGACCAATGAGAAAAGATAATTTATCATACATAAAGTAAAAATTTCCAAACCAGTGTCTTAAACTCATCTGGCTTTCACTAAAGTTATGCAGTGTTGCAGGTGTTCAATTATTATTACACTTGAACCATCCTGATAATAAGACAAATTCAAAGTTGCAATTTTGAATGAAATATTACAAAGTGCCGTTAGCTTTAAATATGCTTAACATTTTGGATAGAAAATAAATTATTTGAAAAAAAATGCATGTGGACATTTAAGTAAAGGAGGTATTGTAATACCAACAGACCCAACAGACTCTTTGGGGATGTGTATGTGGAACCTTGATTTTGGCATCTCCTGGTTTATGGTCCTGTACATGTTCCTTTTCATACAGTGAGTTTTATGGAATTATTATAAAATTATACATTATCAATTACTGTAATTGTTGTACATTTTGCTTTTGTGTGCACATCTATGCTATGCTGTGTGCTGCTATGTTATGCTATGCATCTATCTATGATACTGTAGTTTCAATGCTCTCTTGAAGGTGAGGATATATTTTTTTATTGCTTGTCAAAGTCAAGCAGAAAGAATCTTTGATACGTGCCTGTACCAAATTCTTGTACGTACACCTAATGAAATAAAATAAGCCAAAATCCAGCTAAGAGAAATGATAGATAATAGTCCTCCAGAATTGCAATAGGTACAAACAAACCCTCCAGTCTTGGAAATGATAAATGGCAGGTAGGCTGTCTCCTTTTGGTTATATTTCGTCTATTGTTCTGGTGTGGACAATTACCATGTCAAAGGACTTCACCAACTGCTTTAAAATGTCATTAATTTTCTTAAATGAAATGTATCACAGGAAATAGCTCTAGTGCTTAATTTCAGAAGCTTGGATAATATACTAGGGACCTATCTTGGGACAAGCAGTCCTCTAACATTTTGTTTGCCCTTGAGATTTAGAAGGAATCATATCTATAGTCTTCATAATAAGTAGCAATTTAACCAAGTTCAAATTAGATGTGAGCAAATGGATTAACAAGCACCTCATTAAAATTTTAATTTCCATTTCATTTATCACTTTTAATAGAATCAACTCTGTTTCAGAGTGGGGGAGGATTCATTTCCAAGTGTAACATTAATTTCATTTGTTATTTTCAATAGCTTGAAATTTTTCTATAAAATGTACTTTCTATAGTTTAGGAATATCTAACACACACATAAATCTACTATGTGCTTAAAGAATAATGAAAATTCAGATTTACTAGACTTCTTAAAGTACTAAACTTTACAGTACTGTTGTACTTAGTTTTTTCCTCTACACTGCTGGTGTGCTTAGTTGTAATGATTTTAAGAAAATTAAATAAATTTAAATTAAACATATATTGAGTTATTTAAATAATTTCACTAAAATTATCAGGGTAAATATTTCAGAACTAAATTCTGACTTTTAAAATTTACATTAAGATTCCAACTTCAGATATTTTAAAGTACTTTGAATTCCTTGGATAGCATCTATCATAAGTGTGCAGAATTTTCATAATTTATTGGAAAGCTCCAATTTAAAAATAATTTCTATTATTAAAAAATCATTTTACAGGACAGGACAGTTGTTTAGGGCAATTTTTCTGTGTAGTACCAGTATTAATGCCAAATTCTTAAATCCCTGCCAAATAAGTTAGAGAGAGAGGGAGAGCCAAATCACTTTTAAGTTTTCACAGTGCGTATGGGAAAACAGGAAAGTTTCCACTGTGTTGACAGGCTTTTTGGTTGAAAGGGAGGAGGAAAAGGAAAAGCAAGGCATTTGAAAGAGTCTTCCTTCTTTGGAAAGGGCAAAAATAATATGAACAAACAAAAATATAACTAAATAAAAATGCAGAATAAAAAACTAAATTGCTTTTTAAGATGGAGAAACATGTTAGGCTTCTTGGGTGTCAGTCCAGGTAATGGGTAAACACAATGATTTTCAGTCTTTTGTGTTGTTGTTATTTTTCCTGAATAAATATATTAAAATGTAACTTCCCTGCAATATTTTAATGAATCTTAGAAAACTTTTATTTCTCACTGCATCCATTACAGCTTTTATTACAGATATCTTGATTCTTTGTAATTTAAGTAATTTAATCTATAGTTTGTATATGGGGCAAAATCTTAAACTGAAATAGGCACTGGAGCATCAGTTAGGATCTTAAAAAAAAATCAAATTAAGAGAAAAACAATTGAGTTAATTAAAAATGAGGCTAATTATATTAGCACTACCCTTCTATGATAGCAAAACATAAATATTAGACCTTTAATGGCATGCTTAAAGCCTGCTTTCAACTAAAAATTCTTTGAATTTACAAATATGAAGGTGAATATTGATATCCAGCATTAATAAACATCAGATGTTGCTGAAAAATATACATGTGGCTGATGGGGTACCTTTGTCAGTAATAGATACTAAATTAGATATTAAATTAAACAGGGTGGTTTTTTTGAAAAACACATAAAGCTTATCAAACATTTTTCGTATAGGTTGTGCATTCTAATTATTGCAAAAATAGAGCTCTACTTTTTCTGTCTTTTATATCTAGTGCTTTTAGTGCTTTCAGTCTAAAAGTAAATAAAAACATACAATTTCATTTGATGTCTTAAACAGAAAAGAGGTTTAAAAGTTGAGTCTAGAAGAATTCCTATGTCTTTTCTGTGAGGGCAGTTTGCATGCAAGGTAGGTGGATTACATGTGTTGTCCTAGCTCTTTTCTCTATTATCTAATTGTAGGTTATAATGCCAGGTATTATATTGCTTTGCATGAATTTTGAGGGAAAGAACTTTCTAATAAAGGAGAAGCCTTGGATGCCTTGGGAGAAACAAGGCACCTCGAGAGGATAGAGTCATATAATTGGTCTAGACTGGATTAATCTTTTAACTAGAATCTTTGCTGATTTGTATAATAATCATTGGTAGGAGGATCAATTTCTCCTGAAAAGACACCCAAGTAAAAAATGGGATTGATCCTTAGTCTTCATTTAGGATTCCAATACTATAAATTTTTAGTTTTGTCATGATAAAACTAAAGAAAGATATATTTTTCCATGGCTTCTTTTAAGATAGCAAGAAATTATTGAAATAATGTTTCATCTGTGGAAGAAGAATCAGAAGTCTTTTAATGCTTTCAGAGGAAAGGATTGTAATTATTATAAGTGCAAGTTTTCAAAATGCTTAAACTCATCCATTAGGAATAGGGATCAAAAGAAACAAGGATTTGAAGTATACGTTGAAAACTATGTTGACCAAATGTACTCTTTCATTGTACATTCATTAATTGTGAATAGATACATGAGTCTGCCAGGGTGGGGGTAATGTCTTGAGTAATACTGAATATTTTCACCTTACTTTGTGGTCTGAAAGCCAGAAATTTGATGGTTAGGAGTTGACCCAAGAATAGAAAAATCTTAATAAAACAATGTAGGTCTAGGGATTGGAAATTTTATGTGCCATGTTGTCAGCAATGGGAAGAAACTGGACTTAGATGGCCTAGGACATATTTTGCTTTCCTATATTTGTACTGTTTGATTTTTGTGTTCTCATGTCTAAATTCTCTGTGGTAAGCTAAGAAATCTGAATTTAAGTAGAGTGCTGTTAATGTTAAAAAATTTTACTTTGTTTGAAAAACCTTCACTTCTTTCCAAAAAAAAATGTGATCTAAATAAACTTTTTTTGAATAAGTAAAATCAAGTAAATATAAAATCTGTTGCTTTTAGTAACATTCTTAGATTTCACATTAGGATTTTTTAGTCTTCCAGAAAAAAAAACCCACACACTTTTAACTGATATTACTCAAATGCTAACTTTTTGCTAGCTTTTCTCAGTGTTTTTTGATTTAAGTGGTTCTGAGAACCCAAGAAAACTACCTTAACTGATGAAGAAAGTCATATTAAAGGGAAATGTCCCAATTCCACATCTGAAAGATAAAGGAAGATGAAAGATAAAGAAAACTTGTATGAATCAGTGTACATATATGCATGTGGTAGTGGTCTGGGGTTGCTGCAAAGAGTGACTGACTACTCTTTTCTGAGAGAACTGAGTGAGCAGGTTAATGAGAACAAGAAGATTGTCTGGATATAAGCAATCTATCGTGTCAGGTTAAACATGTTTTGAGGACTCTGGTTCCACTGTTCCTCATACTAAACTTTCCCTTCTGATAGATTCCTTTATGTATTTGAACTTCAGTTTAGCAAGAGAAGAAATAGAATCATTTTCTCTGGTCTTTTTGTTCTCGAGAATTTTGCTTTGCCTCTCCACAAGTTTATGTTCCCTGTAATTATATCTCTGGTGTAAAGACACATTATTTCACCTACCTTGATGTCACCCTAGGTCCACAAATTCATTTATATCACACAGATGCAGAGCTAATTTGTAGTAGGTGTCATTTTGTAAAACATATCTCGCTGTACTATTTTCTCAAATAATGTTTTGACAGATTCTAATCAAACTTTTCTTTCTAACTTGTTGGAGACAAAAGAATATGTCAAGGCACTAACAGGTACTTTGAATTATTAAGGTAAATGAATTCTAGTAATTGGTATGAAGATAAAGATTGAAGTACAGGATAAGGTTAATAAAGATAATTTAGACCTTTTATTTATATATATATATATATACACACACACACATACACACACACACACACATATATATATATACTGCCAGGATTTACATTTCCTAGAATGCCTGTTTAGTATGGCTTTCAACTAGTGGACTGAAGTATGACTGAAGACCAGGGCAGACTCCGGCATAGCTGGAAAAGTACAAATAGTTTTTTGCTCCTCTTCCAGAAGCTAGTTTGCTCCTGTAAAATGAAATCATCATTTATTGAAAGGAGGTTCTGAAAAACAAGCCCCTAAAGAATAAGAGAAATCCTTCTGTTAAGCTCATTAGGCTGGGGTATTTTCAAAGATGCAGTGTTACCCTTCTGCCATCAAAAATCACATGACAAAAACAATCTGTCTCTCCTTTACAAAAAGGCAGACTTAGTAAATAAGTACTTCTGAGTTTGGTAAAGTACTATTATACAGGAGGATGATGAAATATTGTCATCAAAGGCGAGCCTCCAACATTGACAGATATTCTTTAACACTGTATGATTGAAAGACTCAGAACACTTTTCTTTTTGTATCTTTGTAGAGTCTTAATCAAAATGTCTAACGTATACAGCTGATTGCTTACAAAAGTCTAACCAGTCTCCTGGGACCTATGATGCTTTGCACATCTGTGATGTTATTTGACGGATTATGCATGAGAACATTTCAAGCATTGTTCAAGTTAGTAGACAATCCAAAACCATAGTGTAGAGTACTTTTTAGTAAAAATTCCAATGAAAAGTTTTCTTCCCATTTAAATGAGTGAATGGAAATAATATTTATATCGAAATGTTCTGCTGATGCTTGTCATAACATATCTTTAGAAGATATAGAGGCGCCCATATAGATCAATTTCAAACTAAAGGATAAACAGGGAATCATAGAATAGTTCAGGTTAGAAGGCCAGCCTCCTGTGCAGAGCAGGGGTCAGTTATTAGTCATACTTTATCCAGTCTGGTCTTGAAAACTTCCAAGGATGGAAACTTCATAACCTCTCTGGGCAACCTGTTCCAATGTTTGACTGGCCTCGTGGTAAAAAAAAATTTTCAAAAAATTAAAAAAATTTTTTTTTCCATATATCCAGTCAAAGCTGCTCTTGTTTCAACTTCAGTGTCTGTCATCCATCACAGGACATGTGCTCCAGCCCCCTGACCATCTCAGTGGCCTTACACTGAACTCACTGTAGTTTATCAATGTCTTGTACAGGGAAGACCAATATTTTAGATGCTATCTAATGCGTACTGAGAAAAAGGGGATAATCACTTCTCTCACTTCTCTCAGTCTACTAGCTGTGCTCCTCTTAATACAGCCAGGATGCTCTTGGCCTTCTTTGCTGCCAGGGCACACTGCTGGCTCACGCTCAGTTCGCTGTTTACCAAGAGCCCCATGTCCTTTCCAGCAGAGCTGCTCCTCATACAGTCAGTCCCCAGCCTGTACCAGTGCAAGGGGCACTTCTTTCCCACATGCAGGACTGGGCAATGTCCTTGCTGAACACCATAAAGTTCATGTTGATCCATTCCTCCATCCTTTTCAGGCCCCTCTGTTTAGCAGCCCTGCCCCCATGTGTATTGACTTGCCTGTCTGATTTGGGATTATCTGCAAACTTGCTAAGAGTGCCCTCTGTCAGCTCCTCTGAGTCTTTGATTAAGATACTAGAGAGGAGAGGTCCCAATATAGACTGCTGTGGTAGTCCATTTGTTACTGGCTTCCAGATAGAGTTTGACCCATTTACCACTACCTTCTGAGCCTGACTCCAACCAGTTTTTAGCCATCTATTTGTCCATATATCCATACCATAACATCTTAACATGGATACAGGAATATTGTGGGAGACAGTAGTGATCAGCAGGCTTTCAACAATGGATTCCAGACACCGCTTAAATGTCCTGGAATGAATAACAACAAGGATGCCATTCAAAACTTCCATTGTTTTTATCTGGAAGATCAGTCCATATCATGATGGGCAAAATAATAGCCATTTCCATATAAATAAATGTGTATGAGGACAGATTGTTTATGGTTTGCAGAAGGCTGTTTAGGGCTGGTGCATCACCGACTGAATTAGTTTGATAGTTTATTATCTCTTGAGAGAGACCATAGACTTAGTATATATTTAAGTATGAAAGCCTCCAGTTCATCAAAATGTCTTTAAGACTATCATTTGATTTTCACATATTTGGAGTTCAGAACATCCTACTGCAGAATAGGAAGCTTTCTGATATGAAAATGTACACCGAAGAGAAGTGTTTTTCTTCTGAGGACATCATGAAAATTTGTGAATTGAAGCAGTATTTTGTTACTATTGTGTCATCTTCCGTTATTGTGGAAGATACTATTATTACTACTTTTAAGACAAAAGTGGTATTCTTGACTTCTTGCTCACCAAATCAGGGTGCTTTGTTTACTGCATATTATTTATTCCTCTTTCTAAAGAGTTTTATGAAGGGCTGACTTATTTTTATTTTCTTTTCAGGAAAATCCTGCCTCCTGAAATTTAAAACTTTGTTCTTTCAGTATTGCTAGAACCTTAATTAAAATAAGTGCATCATCTCTGTAGGTATTGTTTCATTACTTAAGAGAAATAAAAACTTTACATTCACTATACTCTATTTGGACACACTAACAAAGAATTTACAGCCTCTCTTTATGCCAAAATGTCCTTAAGTTTTCATTCTGATCAGTATACATCTGTTTTTTTCTCTTCCATAGCCTTATTTCTTTCCAAGAGAAGGAAAACTTCATACCTTATAGAACTCTATATCACATTTACATAAAAAGTCTATTTGCAGATCTTCAAGAATTAACTAGGCTATTTTTTTTTTTTTGACAGCAGATCTAAGATGAACCCAGTTTTGTCCTAGAGTATCAAATTAGACTGCAGACTGTATTTGTCTAAGCTATGATATTAGTAAATTAAATGTATAGATTCATATGACAGCTGACAGAGAAAAAGAGGTTAAGCTGCTTCCATAGCACACCTTTGTATGTTCCTAATTTTGGATATTTGCAGGGCAGCTTTATGGTTTTCTGTACATATTTTTACCTATCATATGAGCACTTGGCTATATAAGCACAAAACATACAAGTAGAGTGATCTTACAATTGTCATTGACGTTAATTCCGGTTTCTTGCTCCTTGAAGGACCAGTGTTCTTGCTAATAAGTTGAGAAAACTGTACATGTACACATACTTTTTTTTTTTTTTTTTTTTTTTTTTTTTTTTAAGGCAATAGGGTTCAGTGAGTTAGATTTTTTGGTTGTTCTGTACAGGGGGTTTCTACAGCCTGCCCTGGCATTTTGCCATCTGAATTGTGGATGAAGAAGGAACTAGATGATGATTGAGATTGCTGTCTTTTATTCCTGTGTATACATATGATACAGAAACTTCTGAGGAAGACTTTCTGAAATTCAGACATTCCGTGTGGATGTGATGTGCATGTAAAGAATATCTTGAAGGTTCCAAGATAAGGAATTAAGTTTTTCCCACATACATTGATATTATTGTAATTCTGTATTGCAATGCAGTGTTGATACTAATTGAGAAGACATTTGTGGTACTAGAGTTTCAAGTCTGTCAGTATCTTTCAAATGGCATGTAAAAAGCAGCTGGTTCTTCAGATCATCTGGCTGTGAAAGTTGGATGAGAGTTATAATCTGAAGCTCAGGGTGGATTAAGTGAACTATTATCTGGCTAATGGAGCTGTTCAGAGAAAATGGCCGACATAAAAGCATTGCATACCATGGTATCCTGGTACGATTCAAAACAAATTTCCTTTTGACATATTCCCTATCCATACTTCTTATCTCATATTTCTTAAAAGTAAAATACATTTTTTAATTTTAGTTGAAATGGCTTTCAGCATGTTACCTCAGTGTTGTTACGGTAGAAGAGAGAAGTAGCCTTTGATTTGCTATGGTCTGTCTGACCTGTAGGAGAGTTGTATTTGTTTTTCCACATTTGGTTAAGCATCTTTACTCTCTGAAATTATGTAAAAATAGATGTGTTCAAAAGTGGAAAAGTTTGAATTTGACAAATTCAAATTTGGTGCAAGTTGTATATTTCAATGAAAAGCATAATGAGTGATTGCAATAGTTAACCAAAGAATATAATGTATTCTTCATTTCTTGACAGCATTAAATTATGAGTGAATGTGTCTCTAAAAGGAATGCTGTCATTCAGCACAGATTATTTGTCTTGATTTGGAAATGACTGGGTGAAAATATATGGCCCAGGTTTGCAGGGGGTCAGACTAGAATATCACTGTAGTCAGTTCTGTCCCTAGTATCTACAAATGAATCAAGATATTTTGTCAGAAGTTACAAAAATAGATGTGAAGTGTAATCCTTGCAGTCCTGATGAGCTTTCTTTAGGCTGGGAAACAGAGGTGATAAAAACAAAGGGAAATAACCCCACCATATGTTTTTATTTTGAATAGACAACATTTTGAACAACTACAATTTTTGAACAAATAAGGTTTTATTTTGAAAGTATTCATTAGAAATAGCCTGAATTAATGCTCTGAGAAGATAAAATTGGAAATGGATGGAATTTAATTGAATGTATAGCAATTTTAGAAATACTGATTTTTAATGTGGTGTAGATTCTGGTTTTCTGTTGTGAGACTTAAGGAAAATTTTATGGTTCTTTCTGTAAGTTCTATGTTTGTAAATTCATTTGAATCAAAAGTTGACGCCCTTTCTTTTTAAATCTGAACATTTATATAATTATATACCAGCCTTCTACTTGTTATTAAATTTTACTGGTATTTAGTCTTGCTGTTTTTTACACTAATCTGAAAAATAATAATGAATAACGATACGGTCATCTGCTATTTTTCTTTGAGGAACAGAAAATAAATTTTCATCTGATATAATAAAGCGTGTTTTAAAAGCTAGAGACCATTTCAAGGTGTAATAAACTAGAATTTCGAGATGGGAACAGGGACACATATTAAGTTCTGCCTCGGAAATTAATATTAATATTAATATCTGTAACTTCAGAAGTACATTTTACTCTTTGACCCCACCTCCTGCACAAAGTCCCAGAGTGCTTTTCAAACTATATTGTACCAATTATTAGAGAAAGCCTATTTCTGGCTTCTGAAACATACCTTCTTTATAACAGAACATGATTGTTTTACAGTCCTGACTATACTATGGAGAACAGGGAAGAGAGAAGGTGAGAAAGTAATTGTCCAAACTGAAGCTTTTGTCTAGACCAAACATAGGCTTCAGAACAGAAGAAACATTTTTTTTTTTACCATCTATTCTATAACTTGCAGTTTTGTAATTATTTGAATTCTGGTAAAAAGAGTTTGTCCTGTAAAAGAGTTTAAAACAATCATTTGCTATTGCAAATATTTAAACTTAATAGAGCTTATTAAAATTACAACTACTGCATGTATAGTATGGAACTTCAGTTCTGTATTATATTACTATTACTAATTTGCTCTTTTTCATTTTATTTTATTTCCTATAAAAAGCAGTTTTCTAATGTCTAGTCTAGCAGCCTGTGATTTAATCATTAGATTTATACTTCTTGTCCACAGAGTGTTGAAAGGTCAGTAGAATCAAAAAAAAACATTGCTTTTGGCCATCCATTATGAGTCATAGACCTACTCTCCTTTGTTGAAAGCAAGTATCAGACTAAGAGGTTTTACTTAAAAGTTGGGATGCTTACTCTTTGCCTCATAATCAGTGGAGTAAAGTCTCCCAGGAATTTGAAGCTTCTAAGCAATTTGCTGAAACAGCAAGTGATCTGAATGACCTTAACTTTCTATTTTGCCAACTCTTTGAAGAAAAGCTGTTTTTCTTAAGACAACCAGTGTCAAGGAAACATGCATAAAAATTGTGGATTTTTTTTAACTATCTTTTAAAGAAAGAATATCAGCATTTGAAATTCTTTGTAATATCAGTCTCTAAACATTTATGATTTCAGTCTCTTAATGGAATTGCAATTCACTGGTAAGTTATTTCCTATACTTGAAATAAAAATATTATTAAAACAAGATAATGAGGATTTGGTAAAAGTTTGTTAAAGACTTGTTGGAACTCTGTTGCTGATGGTCACCGAGTTATTATTATCAGATTTAATATTCATACTGTATGTACTGTGAGGTAATATTTGGATGCTACCTCTAACTGTGGCTTCTCATTCTGCCAAAGTGCAGTCTGATGCTTTTATCTTGGAATACGTGCCTTGTATCCCAATTACCCTTGCCCCTAAGACCAACGTCAAATGTACTAACGCAAGTACATTGACCCTTACACTCCAACCTCTGGGCACTTCTGGTTTACAGTTTAACTATCCGGGGACCATGTAACAGTTAAAGCAAGAAAAATGCCAGCTTTGCAGTGGATTTTCATAAGCATCAATAAAAGGGGCAAGAGCACTGCAGATCAGTGGATTGTATGTAGATCTGCATACAATTCCCTGCCAGTTTCCTTGCCAAAAACTAAAAGGCTTTGGGTGCTATTCAGTATCCTTTACTTGTTCAGACCTTTTGTTCTTTCTTTCCTTCAGTTCAGTCGTCTTATTCTAGTGATAAGACCTGTCAAGAATCTCTCTTAATAATAATAGTAATAATAATAATAATAATAATAATAATAAAAAACCTCTGAACTCTCCTGTTATATCACAAAGATACAAAAAGCGTGTAGGATTTTTCATATTACAGTCTGAGAGTAAAATTTCTGCTTTCTAATGGAATGGCTGACAAATACAGTATCCTCATCTAACTTTGTAGTTTGCCCTGTTTTAAGCAGAGGGCAGGGTGAGATTACCTCAAAATGTCCCTCGCACCTTAAGTTATTCTATGAGTCTAAATATACTGAAAGTTCCTGGTTCTGATTCTGTCAGTTATGCTTATTGTTCTGCATGAGTAAAACTATTCAGTTCTTAATGCTTTTCTCATTTAGATGGACACCATGGTTTCTTAATAATATTTTATGTAGAATAGTACTCTTGCACAGTTTACCAAATGGAGATAGATTTTGGTCAGAGAACTTATCTAAATTCACATTATTTGCAATTTATCTATGTTCCTTTAAATCTCTTAGACCAGATGTCCAGAGATTCCTGCTGCTTGAACTATAGCAATATTAGCAGAATTCTTAGAGATAAAATCTCCAGCATTGATATATGAAGTGAGAATTAAAAGCATTGCATACTTTTTCAACTTGGGAATCAAGCTAGATGACTGGTTTGGGAAAAATCTTGAAATCTTAATGAGTGTAGCATCCTAACAGGTTTATATTTTAAGGGTATGTTGGCTTGTATATTTAAAACAACATTTAAAACTCTAGGGCCTGTGTTGAAAGGTCACGTGCTTTTGCTCTGTAAACTTAAGAGCATTCAAGTTGTCCCACGGGATGTTACTAAAATCCATCCAGGTAGTTCCTTGTCTCAAATAGTGGCTAATGGTGAGAAATGGCTAGAAATACTGTAATACAGAGAATATGTAGTGATGCCTTTTGGGGTAATATTCTCCAAGCTCCCAGCAATCTTTACCTTAGCTATAGGTAGTATTACTATGTTTTGTTACTTTTTAAAGCTATGTTCATTGGCATTTTTGCCATGCTGTTATCATTGTGGCATGTGAAATTGCATTTCATTGTTTTGAATCTGTCATTTTGATGTTTCCATTTGAAGCTTTCTAATTCTTGTCTTACAAGAATAAGGAAAATATGGTCTCTTTATTCATACTACTCTTGATTTTATAGGTCCTTGTCATATCTCTTCTCAATTGTCTTTTCCAGGTGGAAGAGTCCTAGTTGAGTTAATCTCTGGCTGTCTGGAAGCTATTCTGTACCTTGTTACCCCACCTTTATATCTCATAAGATTAGAAATTCTCTTAAGATGGAAAAGAGTGGGACCAGAATGTATAGACATGGATGAACAATGAATGCTATAACATAATTAAGACCTGCAGTAGTGATTCTGTTTAATTCAGGGGTCCACCTCAAAAGGAAAAAAGAGGTCTTTGCAAAGGAGAGCAAAGACTCAAGTAGTTCATATATATCCAGAAGTCCACTAATTCTAATCTTTATTATAGCTCCTGCTAATATGTCCAATATGACATCTGGCTTACAGGTCTGTAGTTGCACAGATTCCCCTGGAACATTTTATAAGTGTAGTAATTGGTTTTGATATCTTATATTCTTCATATACCAAAGGAATTTTATGCAAGAGGTTACATACTACTATTAATAATTCAAATTGTTCATTCCTGAGTTCTGCTAGAATAATTGGGTAAATACCATCTAGTCTTGGTGATATGTTAGTGTCCATTCTGCCTATTTGTACTATATAACCTCTTTCACAGCTCAGTTTCAGACAGATCCATTGTTGCATCCCTTTCTACCCCCAAATGCTCCCCATATGGTAATCTCCTCAATTTCTTCTGCAGTGAATACCAATGCAGAGGACTCATAAAGCTTCTCTGCAATGACTCTGTGTGCTGGTGCATCAGGAGCATCAGTTGGTCTTACAAACTCCCTGATGGAGTTTTTTTTGCTCCTGTCATTTCAGAAGAAAGATTTAGTATTAGATTTGATTCCTTCAACTAGTGAAGATCTCTTCTTTTTCTTTTCTTTTTTTTTGACTTGATTAATTACATGTTTACATTTTATCTGACAGATTTTTTTTCTGTTATCATTACTTAAATACAATTTCAGTGTTTTTTTCAAATTGCCTCCTTTGCTTTGCCGTTTAATTAATGTGACTTTTTTAAATTCTGTCCATGCCTTAGAGCCAGTAGCTGCCCTTGCTATGGTGGACTGTGATTTTTTTATTTTTTAAGTTATGATTCTTTGCTCGAAATCATTCCTATAAATCCTGTCTAGCATAATAGTATGTTGTTTAGTTCAGTGTATGTGGCTACATCTATGTTGTTTTCAAGTGAGGATTTGAACCTGTACTTAAATTCAATGTAATCTTCTATTAGTACATGATGCTACCTCAAAGTCTGGTTTGGGAAGAGAAGAGGTGGCTAAGACACAAAGATATGTAGGAAAGATAGGCAAAGAGAGAGGGGAAGAAAATGGCACAGGTCAGAGTAAAGAAATGGAGGGGAAGCTCAAATAAGTAGAAGTAAGAAGAAAAGAAAAAAAAACAAAAGTGAGAAGACAATGCACAGGCTACAGGGTGGAACAAAAGTGATACTAAGAAATCAGGCATTGAACAAGATCAGTGACACAGTTATTTAAATAATTAATATAAACATAGATTGAAGGGGTTTCATTTGTTCTATATACCTTCACAGAATCACAGAACAGTTGAGGTTGGAAGGAACCTCTCGAGATTATCTAGTCCAACCCCCTTGATCAAGCAGGGCTGCCTAGAGCATGTTGCCCAGGACCCTATCTAGACGGCTTTTGAATATCTCCAAGCATGGAGACTCCACAATTTCTCTGGGGAACCTGTTACAGTGCTCAGTTACACTCACAGTAAAGAAGTTTTTCCTTGTGTTCAGATGGAACTTCCTGTGTTTTAGTTTGTGCCTGTTGCTTCTTGTCTTACTACGAGGCACCACTGAAAAGAATCTGGCCCCATCTTCTTTACACCCTCCCTTCAGGTATTTATGCACATGGATAAGATCCTCCCTCAGTCTTCTCCAGGCTGAAGTGTCCCAGCTTTCTCAGCCTTTCCTCATTCAAGAGATGCTCCAGTCCCTTAATCATCTTAGTAGCACTTCGCTGGACTTGCTGTAGTATCTCCATGTCTCTCTTGTCTTGGGAAGCCCAGAACTGGACACAATACTCAGATGTGGCCTCACCAGGGTTGAGTGAAGGGGGAAGATCACCTCCCTTGACCTGCAGGCAATGCTCTTCCTAATGCAACCCAGGATACCTCCTTGGCTGCAAGGGCACACTGCTGGCTCATGGTCAGCTTGTTGTCCATCAGGACTCCCACGTCCTTCTTTGCAGAGCTGCCTTCCAGCAGGCCAGCCCCCAGCCTGTACTGGTGCATGCATGGGGTTATACCTCCCTAGCTGCAGGACTCTGCACTTGCCTTCGTTGAAGTTCATGAGGTTCCTCTCTGCCCATCTCTCCAGCCTGTCAAGGTCTCTCTGAATGGCAGCACAACCCTCTGGTGTATCAACCTCTCCTCACAGTTTTGTATCATCAGCAAACTTACTGAGGGTGCACTCTGTCCCTTCATCCAGATCACTGATGAAGAAGTTGAACAATACCGGATGCAGTACAGTACTGACTGCTGAGGTACACTGCTAACTACAGGCCTCCTGCTAGACTTTGCGCCACTGATCACAACCCTCCGAGTTCTGCCGTTCAGCCAGTTCTCAATCCACTCAGAGATGGTATCCAGGATGAGCTGCTCCACCACTTGTCCATTGATTGAGGTGAGGCTGACTGGCCTGGGTCCTTCTTCTTGCCCTTTTTGAAGACTGGAGTGACACTGGCAATCAGGAGAGGTGCCTGAGCACTGGAGAAAAGCC
Source organism: Dromaius novaehollandiae (assembly GCF_036370855.1). Classification (NCBI taxonomy): domain Eukaryota; kingdom Metazoa; phylum Chordata; class Aves; order Casuariiformes; family Dromaiidae; genus Dromaius; species Dromaius novaehollandiae. The sequence goes on along the minus strand of NC_088099.1, from coordinate 126,300,544 downwards.
GTGACCTTTCAAAGATGATTGAGAGTGGCCTAGCAATGACATCCACAAGCTCGCTCAGCACTCGTGGGTGCATCCCATCAGGGCCCATGGGCTTGTGGATATCAAGTGTACTTAAATGATCTCTAACCCAATCCTCCTCCACCAAGGGAAAGTCTTCTTTTCTCCAGACTTTCTCCCTGGTCTCTAGGGTCTGAGATTCCTGAAGGCTGGTCTTAGCAGTAAAGACTGAAATAAAGAATGCATTCTATATCTCTGCTTTTTTTGTATCTTTTGTCACCAGGGCCTCTGCGCCATTCAGCAGCGGGCCCACATTTTCCCAACTTTTTCTTTTGTTGCTTATGTATTTAAAAAAGTCCTTTTTGCTGTCCTTGACATCCCTTTCCAGATTAAACTCCACATGGACCTTGGCCTTCCTAGTCCCATCCCTGCATACTCTGACAACGTCCCTATATTCCTCCCAAGTGGCCTGTCCCTGCTTCCACCTTCTGTACACTTCCTTCTTCTGTCTGAGTTTTGCCATTTTGCCATTGAATGTGTTCATCCATGCAGGTGTCCTGCTCCTTTTTCTCAACTTCTTGCTCATTGGGATGCACCGTTCTTGAGCTTGGAGGAGGTAATCCTTGAATATTAACCAGCTCTCTTGGACTGCTCTTCTTTCTAGGGTCCTATCCCATGGGATTCTTCCAAGCATGAAGAGGCCAAAGTTTGCTCTCCTGAAATCCAGCGTTATGATCCTGGTCTTTGCCCTGCTTCCTGCTCACAGGATCCTGAACTCCACCATCTTGTCACTGCAGCCAAGGCTGCCCCAAACTTCACATCTCCAGCCAGACCTTCCTTGTTTGTTAGTACAACGTCCAACAGTGCAGCTATCCTTGTTGACTCTTCTATCACCTGTGTCAGAAAGTTATCACTAATGCTTTCCAGGAACCTCATGGATTGTTTATGCCTTGCTGTGTTGTTCCTCCAGCAGATAGCAGGGTGGTTAAAGTCATGAAAACCAGGGCTTGTGATTGTGAAGCTACTTCCAGCTGTCTGTAGAAGCCCTCATCTACTTCCTCTTCCTGATAAGGTGGCCTGTGGAAAACACCCACAACAGTAGCACCCATGTTAGTCTGCCTTTAATTCTTACCCATAAATTCTTGACCCGCTCATCATCCACCCCTAGGCTCCATACATTCCAGTTGCTTTCTCACATAAAGGGCAACTCCCCCTCCTCACCTTCCGGGCCTGTTCTCCCTAAAGAGCGTGTTGCCATCCATTGCAGCATTCTAGTCCTGCAAGCTATTCTATCATGTCTCTGTAATCACAATGAGATCATAGCCCCACAACTGCACACAGATCTCTACTTCCTCCTGTTTGTTGCACATGCTTCAACATTTGTGTACCGGCACTTCAGAGAGGTGTCCGAGCATGCTGATTTCCCAGAAGGGGTGCAAGAGGTTTCCCCATACTCTTGTCTTGTAGGTACTTCCTTAGCTGCATGCAATTGCTTGAGGTATCCCCACCTGAGCTCTGTTTTGCTGACTGCGTGGTCTCTATAACTCTCCCCTTCCCCGTCTTTCCTGGTTTAAAGCCCTGCTTACCAGGTTAGCCAGCCTGTTGGCAAAGATGCATGTGCCTTGTTTAGTGACATGGATCCCACCTCTCCCAAGCAGTTGTCAATCTTCAAACAGAGTCCCATGGTCTTAGAAACCAAAACCCTGCTGCTGACAGGCCAGTTGTTTACTTGCAGTATCCGTCTACTCCTCCTCTCATCTTTCCCCCTCACTGGCAGGGTGAAGGAGAAAATGATCTGAGCCCCCACACCTCTGACCACTGTCTGCAGAGCTGCGTAATCCCATTTGATACTTTTCAGGTTGCCCTTGGCGGTATCATTGGTGCCCTTCCTAAAGTTTTCCAGTATTAGACAGAATCTAGTTTAGAGCCAGGTAAGCACTAAATACCTAAGTATGCAAAATGTTAAGTGCTAAGGCATGTCAGCACATAAAGCCTGAAGGGCTGAAATACTTAACTGATTCAGCTGTATGTCATTTTCTACTGATCCAAACTTAATGGAGCTGAATAGTGTGAGGGGCAGCTTTGTTATCTCAGTGCCTTGAAGATCTTTGTGATCCCAAAGCTAAATGGCTGCTTTGACTTCTTCATGTTCTGTATATTTACTAAATTCTGAGGTGCAGGGATGCACTAACTGAAGAATTATCATTTAGTTTTTATTTGCTTTGAAAAAACACACACCTATATTATTTACATTATTGTTATGTTTTAGGGGAGAAACTGGAGTGTGATGCTATTGAGTTCATTTCTGCAAAGTGCTGAATGCTTTTTGATGATGCCATCAAAGATTGAGGCCCTGACTAGAAAGTTAATTAAAGAATCTGAAGGTATGGCTTTCAGTTACTGATGAACACACTATCTGTAGAAGTTACTTATCTCTCTGATATAGATTAATGTTGAATGTTTTTGGATGGAGTAATATATGTTGCTTTTAGAACAATGTATTTCAAGCAGTCTTCAGAATAAGAATACATTTTTGTGAATTAAAAATATATAAAATATATTTTGTGAATTAAAATTTAAAAAATGCAGTTTTATGTTAAAAATGCTTCTTGAGTGAAGTTCTAATCAGAGTAACAGTAAATTCAAATTTCACTGTATCGTAGAATTTAAACATCCGGTGATTGGACTATATATGTCAGTTGTAGCATCTATACTTTGAAATCTTTAAATAGCTTCATGGGAATGAAAACTGCTTCCAATTTCTCATAAAATTATGGCAAATGAAATAAAACCCCTATGCATTTTGCAAATATTGAGCTGCATCATATGTATACATTCATGTGATATGTAGGTCTCTAATCATATAATTACTGAATGTATTCAGATGTAGAGATGCGCATATTAAAAGTATTCCAAAGTAACCACCCTAAGCTAGAAAACAATTCTCAGGAGAAACTTTTCACAGATTGAGGGTTTATCCTTTACATTCTTGATTATTATCTACTGTGTTGATAGGCTTCTGCTATAATAGAAAGTATAATTGCTGTGATTTTGATTGACATCTTGGATGCTCCTGTGAAATGCAAAATAGATAATGATGGTGATAGAGACCTTGGAAAAATTCTAACAGAATTAAGGCTAGAATTAAGTACTGAATCTTCAAGGATAATGGACTGTTTAACCACTTAAAGCTCAAGTTGTGATTTGATTTTATAAGTTTGAATACTGCAGTTTCTAGTGTAAGGTAAAAATATTCTGGTAGATGTTTCCTCCTTTTCTTTATACTGCTAAGCAAATTCTGACAGGGTTGACTTCGATCGCTAGCTCAGTTTTGTCTGTGAAATATCCCAGACCACATGGAAAGTAGTTCTGAAATTTTCCCCAATAGAGAAATACTCCTGGATCCACTTTGGTACACCTGGAAACCTCATTTCCTTCTTGTAATATTATGTAATATTTTCTGAGAGATTCCATAGACATTGTCTGGTTTGCTTGAACCTTGATTTAATAGCATAGAGTTTAAGGACTATGTAGTGAACAATTGCATTACAGACGGTTTGAATTGAGTTTGCAGCTATGAATCAAGTCTCATGAAAAAAGGAGCTTTATAAAAGGGAGTCAGGGTATTAAATAGAAGGAATATCATGAAATAAAATTGGTATGCTTATGCAAATGACCTAGCTATGACTTCATGATTTGTAATGGTATTCAGTTTGGCAGTGTTTACACTTGTTAATGACTTCCTTTATGAGTGATAATTGATCTGGCTCATTATCATATTAAATCCTTGATCATATGTCATTAGTTGGGAATGTAATAAATGGTCTATTTGATTTTTAGTGTAATGAACTAATTAGACTAATTAAAATCAATATGTGTGCCAATATTAGACTTTGAATCCAAGTGCTACTGCTGTCTGCTGGCTAAAAATCAGCAACTCAGTAAAAAAGTGGCCTAATGCTGATTTATGAGCACTTGATGAACATGAGGTAGAATAAATTGCTTGTAGTGGTAGAGACAGCATTAGTGAAGTGGAAGATACTAAGTGCATTGTAAGGTCAGCAATAAAGGCATACTTACATGTGTAGTTATGCGGCACCTTTAAACCTTCCTAGTAATTAGATCATCCTATAGAAATTATTCAGTTTAACTATTGTAAAGTGTACTAATCTATAATCATTTATAGATATAATATGCTATGCATGTGTCTGTATGTACACACAGTATGTTGGTGTCTGGGTGCGTGCATATGTGTTTATATATATTAACACATTTTGTAAATTTTACATTTTGTACTGCACTTTTATTTCTGTTGTAGTCTATAAATAAAACAAATAGGTAGCACCTTCCAATTTAGTAATCTGCTGTTACTACCATGTGTTATTCAACCACAGTATCACTTTTATCTGTATGAGGTTTGTATTTGTAAAACCTGTGAGAGACAGGAACACCTCCTATAACTCTGTAATGACCTTTTGGGGAAGAAGGGACTGACTACTGGGAAGGGAGAGGGAATATTATAAAATTCAGGATGTTGTTAGTTTAAGCAGCGAAAGATTAGTGGAAATCCTTTTTACTCCAAGAAGAGATGCAAGGTGATGGGAAGAAATATGCCACATTGTTATTTTCAATAAGAATACTGCTTAGAGGAAAATTTTTGTATGTCAAAGTTTTAAATATAAATTAATATATTTTGGAATGTCCATATTTTTAAAAGATCTGCTTAGATATTTCATAGGTTCTTTGTGAAGCTTCTGATATTTTCAAAATGAAATATAATATATCTGTTAATGGTATGTGTTAGACAGATGCATGCTTTATTTTGCCAGTCTTCCACTATTGATTTTGTAGTAATTGTATATTTATTTTGTCATCAAGAAAGCTGAAAGGATATTTGCTTCCTTTTTTATTTGTTGGTTTTGGTTTTGGTTTGGTTTTGGTGGGACACAAAGAGACATTCAGAATTAGGGAGGTCCTCATCCTTTTCTCCCACCTCTCCCACCACACCCTTGCTTGCACAGGATGGTACTGAAGAGAGTACAGAATGACAGAGGAGAATTTGGTACATTGATTCTTATGCCTTCAGGCTATTATTATTGAGTTGTCATTACCCCAATGAGTAAAGCATAATAAACGATATACACCTAATTTGTAACTAAATAATGCCAATGCTAAGTACAAAAATAATAATAATAATAATAATAATGCCAGTAAAATAGAGGAAATAGAACTCAGAATCTTATGGCTCCCAGGCCTAGACTTAATCTACTAGATTATGTGGCTTTCAAGCAAGTACAGCTTCCACTTAATTCACTGAAAATGTGGGTGTTCAGACACTAAATTTCAAGCTTTGTAGGAATAATCCCTTAATCATCTGACCTAATTTTGATGATGAATATTTTAAAATAGTGGTGACTTATTTATAAGGATTTCAGAAATGCATGATTTGGAATAGGTATCAACTCTAATTTAAACAAGTACTTGAAGAAAATCTACAGCATTAATGTAGACTTAAATTAATGGTAGCCATTGAAAGTTCATTTTTTTTCTTCAACTTATAGACAGAAGAGAAGGTTTCATATTCAGAATAAGTACTGTACAGTGAGAATTATATCTCTTAAAATGGTTCACCTTTTTAATGGTTGCTGTTAGACAAAGTTTTGGCACAATTCTTTAAGTGTTTAGTAAAGATAATTACTAATTGTCAGATACAGTAAAATCAGTAATTATTAATAGGAATTGCTTGACTAATCATCATTGCCCATGCTGTTTAAAATTCTAGTCTTTGGATGAGATCTGAAAAGAAGCTTGAAAATTTTATGTGGCAATCTACATATGGCAGACTGTAGGTTTTGATCAGCAACTTCTTTACCGTTAGAATTATGTACACTCTCTCAGATGCAGTGAACATACATTGCAACAACAGATTCTACTTCGGGGAGTATACGCAGCTTGAATCCCTGAGTAAGTACTTTGTTTTGTGCCTGAAGCAGTATACCCTGAGAACACAAACGAGATCCTTTATGTTTGTGATGCATTCAGTATGCATATTATCAACCCTCTGATCCAAAGCACATAACCAATGTCCTTGTTTTGTATAAATGTATTGATGCCCTGAGGAACAGTGTGAGTTTGAAACATCTGACAGTTGTTTATGAGGTGGCACGAATTCAAGTACCTTTGTTAGCAACAAAGGGGGAAAAAAAAACTTTTTCTAGGGTTTTCAAATCAATTTTTTGTCCTTCATTTACCAAAGTTGAGAAAGAAACTTGTTTAAAATGCAATGTCTCTCCATTACTTTGATAACGACTCCACCCTATCTTTCTTTTTGTATGATAGACAATAAAAAGACATCTTATGTACAGTTTAGTTGAATTTTGGCCCAATAGAAGACAACAGAAATTTAACCCTTTATTTAGTTTTGCTAGGCTATTAGCCAAGAGGTATATACGCTACTGAATCATTACTTGTGCTATTACAAAGTTAAATGTCTAATTCTGAACTTTGACTTTTTTAAAGTACTTTTGTAGATAAAAGGATACTATCTTTGATATTATTTTCTTTGCTATTACTTTTTGCTATGATAAAAAGAAATGTTTCTGAGAACTCTTTTTTTAATCAGGGTTACTTTAATTCCTTTTTTCTTTTAACGGTATTTCTACTCATCTGTGAAATAATAGTTCACTGACCTAAATCTCGAACCTAATGTGAGGATGTTTATCTAATTATAATAATTTCAGCATTTTTTTATTTCATATATATGGCATATATTGCCCTTGCATAATACCCTCCTTTTTGGAGAGATGGGGGATTTGCCTGGTCAAAATAAAAAGGATGGGAACAGGGGTAAGAGCTGTATCAAAATGAGTCAGTGCTGCTCCCTCTTTGGCTGGGGGAGCTAGCTGTGAGATTAATGTTTAAAGGGAAAAAGCAGGAGGGATTATTGTGTCCTGGCTCACCTGGGGACTAATTCATCTGGCCCCTGAAGCCATGCAAATCAGCAGTGACCAAATTAGTAGAAGGAAGTTAAAGGAAAGCAAGATGCTTGAAGTAACAGATGCTTTTTTTTCTTTTGGGGCAGGGGGGTGATTTGTCCAGTCAGAATTTCTGCCTTCATAGAATCAGGAAAACTAAATCCATCAGGTTCAAATACTAATCACATTTTGTCTCAGCTCAGGGAACGTGTTGACTGTGAAGTGAGCAAGTTAGCAAGTGAGTTAGTGCTTCCAAATATTAATCTCAACCAGATCTAAGAGTTATTGTATCAGTCAGATGAACCATGATTGAGGCCTGCCCATAACAGGATACATGCCGATGGACACAGAATTTTAGGAAGGACCTTTTGATAAAGTAGCTAGGTCTTTGTCCAGCTTGCATCAAAAATTGACAAGGGATTCGAGTGTTTCCAGCCATGGGATATAGAAAGCATCATATTTGGGAACATATTTTTATTAAAAACAGAGCTGTAGCCTGACACCTAAACTAGCATCATACATCTGTGTCATGCTTGTGTATATGAAGTAGTGAGAAGTCTTTGCTGAGTGTCTATTATGTTGTTTAAATCTTGGTCCTGGAGGATTAATTTGATATCTAAGAAAGTCTTACAAATACCTCAAAATATTCCTTCAATTATTTAACAAATACGTCAAAATATTCCTTCAATTATTTAACACTTTACATACAACAACAGCAAATTTGATCTACCATTATGCTACCTTGTACTGTCTCTCTGAAATTCCTCGGATTTTTTGGTAGTCGTCTTCTAATCCGGAGTTTGGAGCTAGATGGTACCTGAGCTGGTTATTGAATTCAGTTCTAACAAAACAGGCAACTTTCTTAAAGAGTACAGAATGTTATTTGCTGGTGCTGAAAAAATGAAGACCCCAAATGAACAACAAGAGATGCTGTTTTTGTGTCCAAGGCCAACTGGTGCTTCATCAGGGAAGCAGCCTAGGGGACATTAGTGCAGGTTGCCCTGCATTCGCAGTGTTCGATGCTAGTGCACTCTGGAATGGACTTTCTGCAGTGCACATTATTAAAGAACAAACCATAGCTCACTCACACACTACTCTAGCACTGTATGCATACCTTTTCCACCCTCTTGCCTGCTCCATAACTGTTATTTTGAATAATAATATAAACACAATTCCATACATATTAAAAGGAAGCAATGCTGCTGCACACCTCTAGACTGTCTAGAATTTTTTATAAGCAAAGATTTTTCTGTTCTTTTCACCTCTTTTTGCTGCTACTGCTACTTCTGCTCTTCAGCTAATGATGGCAGAGACACTGTAGGGAAAATCTTACACTGATGCATGGTTCCAGATGAGTACAGGTTTTAAGGAGGAGTTGTGCCTTTACTATTACTCCTATAGACCTTCAGTTCATGGTCCATTGCCTCAGCTTCCTGTTTCACAAATCAGTTTCACAGTCATAAATCAGGTTGATCTGATGAGGAGGCAGAAAAGACATTTAGGTGGCAACTGTTCACCACCACAGTTTTCTGCTGAGATCTGTTGCACCTACTTTGGCAGCAGCTCACAAAGATTGAGATGCTCATTTTTATGGAGCATGGCAGTACTAAACTCCCTCTAATCAGTTAGCAATCAATCAAAGATTGATCCACTATAAGTATTCTGGTCATAGAGATCTGCAGTGTTGTGTTGCGGATCTCCTACTGTCTGTAGGAGATGTGCCCAGACAGCACAAACAGGGACCTCAGAGGCTTTCAGCCGGATCGTGTACTCGTGCAGTGTAGTGGTGCTTTGTCAGCCTAGCATAGAACACAGGCTCTCAGACAGCCCAGTAAGCAAGAGGGTGTCAACACTGAGATCATGTAAGAGTCATTGCTATTTTACTAACAAAATCTCTGTAGGGAAGCTGCCAAACCTTTCATTCTGGATTTCTTGCAGTGTGCCTGGCTACTCCTGTGTCTAACAGAACTGTAGTCTGCAACAGAAGTAATATATAAAGATATATAAGTATACAATGCTATCTGCACATGCAGGTTAATCATAGCTTGACAAATAACATCTGAGCCTTCATGGCCACAGTGACAGCTACCTGCAAGCACCATGTACACCATATCAACAAGGTCTTCTACTAAATTCTTCTCATATCCACATAAAGCAGAAAGAAGAACTCCACCTATCTTAAACTCCCTTCTCACATTCCCAAAAGAAATAATACACCCTCAAAAATAATACTTGAGGACTCCAACAAACATCTCTCCTCACCAAATCTAGCACAGGCAATAGCTCAGTAAAGCTTCCTGACATGAAAAAGGGAGGTGAGTCAGGACTCCTCAGGTCTTTTGGCAAGGCTGAAGTGCTTTGGACTGATAGCTATCCTCAGATATAAATTGTACTGTGGTCACTGAAGACAAGTAATGCCTGTTGTAGAATGGTCTTGCAACTTTGGGCAGTTTATCCTTGATAGTTGTTAATAGTTTATAAAGCTGGAGTTCCTGTATCTGACAAGATTGTGGTGTACGTATTCTTATCAAAAACTGTTTTCTGCAGCACAAAGTGCCTCAGAACTTCTGAAATTTTAGTATATGTTTTCATCAGTAAAAAAAAGGGTTGAGCTGTCTCTAGCAAACTCCAATATTTCTGAAGAGATAGCAAAATAAAATCTGATAGTTTGCCCTTTGTATTAAAATAATACAATATGCTCTCCCCCTGAATAGTTCTAGCAACAAAAATATTGTCTTTTTAGTGCACATGAAGTCTACATGAAACTTCTGGCTCCAGAAGTGCAGTGAATGACTAGCAATCTGATGAAGTATATACAACATTTATTTCTTCCTAAGGTAACACCCTCCCAAAGTTTGTACACTACGTACTCACATGTGGAAAGTAAACTAATCTAAAACAGAAGGGATCTAATATTAAAATATGCAATCAATTAGTTTCTTGTTAACATAACATAAACTATATATGAATTCAAACAAATTAAAACAAAGGCATTTTTTTCCTTTATGCTAACAGCCTATACTAAATATAAACAACACAAATATTAACATATACCTGTCCTATGCACATGGACTGATAGGACAAGTAACTTGGATAGTGAATATGAATATATGAAATATATATTCAGAGAAAAAAGAAATTGATATAAGTGGACACATCTCACTGGATTAAACTGATTTTTATAATTTGTAATTTTTACATCTTACTTTTCTTAGTTCTAACCTTATATATCTCCTTTTTAACATACTTCATACAACAAGAACGTCCTTTTTTTAGCATTTGTTATCAACCATTGGGATTTAGTTTTAACAGTGGAGAATATTTGTTGCCGACATCAGTTAAAAGTCAGGCTAGATAACTGAAGTCCAAATGTGACATACTGCATTTTATATTGTTATTTTTTAACCAAGTTTAAGCCTGACTTTCAGTTTCTATAGAAATTGTAAGGACAATGTTTTATATCTTTGTGTACATTCAAGAAAAATTATGAATGTTGCTCATATTTCTATAAATCAAAAAGTTATGCTTTAGTATGATACCGAATAAATTTGCTATTTTTCCCTAGAAACTCCTAGGGAAGGCAAAGTTATTTGCTGCAGGTTTTCTAATTTGTGGACTGTTTTGTTTACAGGCATTAATATAACCATATTAACAAATTGTAAAGCAAATATATATTCAAGCTGTATATGTAATAGAATGCGATTCTTTTGTATTCGGTCATGATTACCTTTTTTATTGAAGAACATGTTCTTATCCTATAGCTGAACCATTCAGTTACATATCTAAGTATATCAGAAAAAATAACTTTCAATTTTTAGTTATTTCTAAAGAGTGGAGTTGTATTTTAATTGTCAAAATTTTTATGCGAGAATCTCCTAAAGAAATACTAAAAAAGTACTTATTTTATCTTTATGCATCTACAAAGAACATGAGAGATCATTTCTTACTGTGCAGAAATGTACCTTTCTTCTCATTGTATTTTTCAAATTTTTCAAAGATTGAAAGCCAAAGTGGATTTTCTAAAATCAAAGAGAGATTTAAGTAACGAAACTATAATTACAAGAGTTAAAATTTGCATGAGAAATTATGATTCACACCACAAAATGTGCTGGAATCTTTCATTCACATATTTCTGGTGTATAATGTTCTAGCTTTCCCAAAAGATGAAGTTTATACCCCATTAAATTGATAATTCAAAGTATTGGACCAGGCACTGAATGAATTTGGATACATTCTGATTTTTGAAACTTTATCTTAATTGCTTTGCCTCCCATAATACTAAAAAAAAAATCAACGAAATTGAAATATATTGGACAAATAATGTGTGAATATTGCTCATGCTATCTGGATTTGAAGCATTCAGTTCAAATCTTAGTTTTCTTCTACAAAAGCTTTCATATTCCAGTGTATGAATATCCAAAGTAACGCTTGCTAATATGATGTGTCATCATATAACATTACTTTAAATGTACCCTGAATCGAAAAAAAAAATAGATTTCAAAGAAAACATTAAGAAATGTTTTTCTCTTTCTTCTATTCTTTCTTTACAGTTGTACAGAATTGGCTAGTAAAGCAGTTTTACCTTTATTGACTTTTGTTATCGTTTTTAATTTGCAGCTTACTGCTTGATGGCCTCACTTGGTTGGTACAGTATGACAACAGGTAATAGATACAATAACAGTAAAACAGTCATCATCACTGCTGGGACTGGAAACCCCCACCACTGCTTTTTTAGCTTTCCTCAGCTGGAAAGTTTTGACATCTGCTGGTTTGGGACATAGCTGAACAGCTGTCAGCAGTGGGGTAGCTGCTTTCAGCAGCAGTTGGCAGGATGGCAGGGTGCCAGCTTGTACCATCTGTGCGCCTGACATTTCATTCTAATTAACAGTAGGGTTAATTGTTCTGGCAGGCTCAAATGTAGTGTCTAACATTACCCAAGGGAAACATGTACAAGTGCAGGAGTGGCTGGGAGCTGGGGACAATGTTGCTAACAAACCTATTGAGGGAGAATGGTTAACAACTACTGATGATTTTACTAGCTGGCCACATGCAATAAGGCTGAGGTATTTTTTTTATTCTGATGAATTATGCCAAGCCTGTAATGATGTAGAAGAAATCAAGCTTTGAAAGGCTGAGTCTGCTGCCTTGGGGCAATTGAGAGGGAACAATTTGCATGTTATTACTGCATATTCATACCTAATTGTGTTAGGCTTTGCTAATAGAGCAGAATGACAGTATGAAAAATCGAGCAACTGCTTTATAGCCAACAAAGCTAGTGTCTTTTTCCCTACACTGTGAGTGCTGAATGATCATTTAGACATTTAGTTGTTCAATATGACAAGTCTACCATTTGTTAGCTTGACATATAGTAATTTATAAAGTATTTTAATTTTACTTTTAGTTTATTCGCATTTTATACAGTATTGATGATAGCAATTTGAATGGAGATATTCATAGGTATTGTGAATAGTTGTGATTCAAATAAAACTATTTTGTATTAGGTATTTCTATTGTTTTATGATGTATTAATATTGTTTAAATAGCTTTATTAGATGTTAATATAACTTAAACCAGGAGTTGATGAGAAATCCCTATTATAATCATATTGATACATACTGATTTAGCTAATGTTTTTACATCCCATTATGACCCCTATTTCTAGAGTGTTGGGGGTTGTAGGTTGGGTTAAGAACTTGTCAAGCAATACTATGCCAAATCTCTAAATTATAAATACAAAAATACTGATATATTCAATTTAGGCTGAGTTACAATCCAGCGTGTAAGTGTAAATATCATAAAACATCAAATATAATGCATTTTTGTCATATATATATTTATGCACCAGTGCAGAATTTGCCTTTTAAAAATTAACTTAGCTCTTCAGGAGAATTGCACCCTAATTTCAGTTCCACCATGTGTTATTAATGGCTTACCCTTCAAATTTATACAGTCTTGTTTCTTACTCCCTTCTTTCATACTGTTCCATAGACATGACTTATACTCAACATTGTCATAGATTATGTGCATTACTTAAAAAACTTAGTGGCATCTGAATATTTGAAATCAACTAGCTAAATTGTAAAAAGTCCTGAAAAAGTTGATGCTAATACCAAACATGATATAAAACTCACAGAGAAAGGCCAGGAATAAAATTTTCAATAGCTTCTAATAATTTTGGAATTTAAATCTAAATGACTTGAACATTTAGGAGACCTAAGTTGCAATGTAAGTTGATGTGATGCACTTGAAGTTTTTCCGAGGAATCTGTCTTTAATTCATTTATATATTGGTTAATCTGAGAAACAATAGATGAGATTGTCAAACTTGGATACAACAGAGGGAATTAGAGACTCTGAGATGGAATTTCAGTTGGTTTTGTCCTTTAATATTGAGAAATTAAAAAGAATTTTGAATTTACTGGCTGAAACTTGAGACTCAAAACCGATTTATATTATTTGGCTAGCTGCTGAACGATGTATAGGTCTGTTTATCCAAGTGGAATGTTTTCTTCATGGGGGAACATTCTGCTGTGGATAGTTCATGCTTATTTTTGTATGTAGTCAATAGAAAAAAATTTACTCCATCTACTTTGTTTATATGCAAAATATTTCCTACAAATAGTGAGGTTATCTTAATAGTATTTATTTTTATGACTAATACTTACATATTTTATGCAAGTTATTATTTAAATCCTACAATCCGTGCAATTGAATCAATCACTGCATAGTTGAAGTTCATATGATATGATTACTAAAATTGTGGTTATCGATCAGTAATTTCTTTTTTAAAATTTAGACGTGGAACCTTACTGCCAAAACTGTTGTTGTTGTTGTTGTTATTATTATTATTATTATGTGGATAGTTTCTGATTTATAAAGAAATCAGATGAAAACATGAAAACTGGTGTTAAGTCTCTATGTTACTATTGCAGAAGGGGTAACGTGATTGCTGCAGTTGGAATGGCCTTAGCAAAGTCTCATGTGAAAAGACATATTAGTGGATGAGATTTATAACTTCTAACTTTTAAATAAGCCAAAAGTTAATGTTTGATTTCATTTCAGAAGCAAAAAAGTAAGAAAACTCAACTGGTTATATTTACCTGGTTATTACAAAGAATGTCACTGAATATATATGAACATCTTTAACAAATCAACATTCTGAAAATGCCTAGAGCTAATATAATTTATTATGCATGGAAGAAGATGCTAAATATATTGGCCTTCAGCAGAAAATAATAAAATGGTTTGATTAGGTTTAATTTAATTATTGTTGTAAATGAAAATCCTCTATTCCTGCCTTCACTGTCCTTCAAAGAATTCCTCCTGGAAGAAAAGCAGTAAAAATCCACTTACCATGTTGCAAAGAGGCATGTCAGTCAAGGCCATTATGAGGTCTTGTCCACTCATTTCCTTAAGTCTTCTTTTCTTTTTTTTTTTGTACTGTAACAGCTGAGCCCATATTTTAGTTCTGTGCCATCTGCACTTACAGTTTTTTATCTAATCTTGTGTCTTTGCCTTTCTTCCTGACTTTCTGGTAGAACAAAGTGGAGAAACTACCAAGACTTTACAAGATTAAAAAGACAAACTAACAAAATGTAATAATGGTTATGGCTAATTTTCGTCTTTCAGATCTCTCTTTAAAAGGAAGAATTTACCAAAAATGATTATTGTACAGTGTGGTCAATCTTAATTTGAAGCCTGGATATACTTAACTCCTCCTAATTCCTTTCTGTGGGTAGGTGGGCTTTCCATTATGCATTTCTTATATCAAATTCCACATCACGTAATCATAGGTATCTTTCTCATCAGTGTTGCTAAAGACCAAATATTTCTTGCCAACATTACTTGTTTTCCTCAACTCAATTAATCTCATATACTACAATTTTAAGTTCATAGGTAATCCATATGCTCGATTTCTTCTAAACAGATTTTTATCTGCATATTTTTTGTATTCCTTTCAGTAGGTTGCCTGCCTTTTTACTGCATAGCAGTTAGTGTCTTTTCATCATTTAAGGAACTTTCGATCATGTACTTACTTTCTGTCATTAAAAAAAGTGCGTTCTCAGAATGTAAATCACTTCTTTCTTTCAGATAGGAGCCATATACATATTTTCATAAAATATACTTCCTTTTTTGTGTTATCATTTCATAGTTATGGAAAATATTTGAGCCCTCATACTTTCAGATTTTTTTCTCAGTTTATATAGACTGTTCTAAATCTGTCTGAAAAGTGGAAAGAAAAGAGTACATATAATGGAATCCTACATCAAGAGGACTGAGAAATTTTTGTATCCAATATTTAGAGTTTGTAACTGCTACTAGCTGAATCTTGATTTCTACACAGCTTCTTTTGGAAAGAATGTATTCCAACCTACTTTGCACTGCGTTCTTCCTATTCATATGCAATTATTTTATATGTAAGGAATTCTGGTGAGCCAGTGACAGACATAAGAGGAAATATGCATTAGGGAAACATTCTCTACAAATTTTTCATTTATCCATCTTTATCTTTCCTGTCTTTTTTCTGTTTCCCTTTTTTTCCTACTAATTAGGTTGTTTAAAATGCATTTTCTGCTATGCTCATTTCTAGATATTTCTGTGCTTATTTCTAGATATTCACTCTGGAAAGAAGTGAGCAAGATACTGTCTTTATACTTGATTGGCAAGGCCTTTTGTTTTTGAGGAATTTTTGCTGTCCTGATTACTAGTGGGTGTAACAATAGAACTGTCTGTAAGAGATTCTATTGTGAATGATGATGAAGGGGGAACACTACAAATACCATTACTGATAATTTTTCTATCTCAGATTTTTCCTTATGTAGAAGTACAGTTAAATCTTTTCACACTGCCACATCAACACTACTGCAGTAAGGAGAAAAATCCTGTACTTTTTGGGTGAAGTTGATACAGTTTTGACAGATGAGAGTGCTTGGCATGTTCATCTTTAATTGCCATCTAGAATTATTTCAGATTTTTTTTAAGACAAGAAAGAGTA
The DNA here is from genome assembly GCF_036370855.1 of Dromaius novaehollandiae. Lineage (NCBI taxonomy): Eukaryota > Metazoa > Chordata > Aves > Casuariiformes > Dromaiidae > Dromaius > Dromaius novaehollandiae. The sequence continues at coordinate 126,284,579 of NC_088099.1, read as the reverse complement.
AAAACAAGCCTCAAAAAATAGTAAAAAGCTTTGACTGAAACTTACTGAAACAGAAGGTTATATTGATTTGGCTATTTCTGTTCCATATATTTGGTTGATCTGAACACAATTGTTATTTAATATCAATAATTGTATTATGTTATAGTTGGAAGGTATATTTTGAATTAATATTTCCCATTCTAGAGACCTGTGGATTTCATTATAAATTGCAAGAATATTTATTACTGGCTTGATGCCAACTATATATTTTTGTTAATATAATTATTAATATTAGTATAATATTAAGCATTCATACTGTAAGGAACATGATATTCAGCTGTGAATTTAAATCTCCCTGTTAACTTGCAAGTTTTTTGTAACTGTAATGTCAATTTTTTAGAATAATTTAAAAATATTTCTATCTTCTTTCACTTGAAACTAGTATGTTGGTTTGTCCTCTCTGTGAAGCTTCATGCCAATATGGAAAATTAGAGCAAGAAGGAAATGCTTTGCAGTATGAAGTTTATCTGAAAACTATTTCATAACTGCATTTGGTCAATACAAACTATTTTTCAGTATTGTCTCCTATTAAAGAGCCTTTACAAGAAACACCTATTCCTTTCATAACATTGTTCTGCAGTCATGACGATGGTAAACAAAAGTTTTATTGGCTAATGTGTATTGGAGTTCTAATATATTTAAATTATTCACCTCAACAATCCATGATGAGAACCTCATATTTGCTTTTAACTGTCAGATTTTTGCTGTCCCAACTAGCAGTGTCCTTAAGTGTTTTAAGGAATTCTACATTAGAAGCGGAGCTTGGCTTCTAACCTTACTGGTATTAAATGTGAAAGAGAAAATTGTTTTCATTGTAAAATTCTGTGATCTAATAGTCACTTTTCTTTTTCTGTGTAAACATTATTTCAGCCACTAAATAACATTCCTGTTTGTTTGCTTCTTCATAAGGCCAGGGACAACTTTTTATATCAAAATTTTAATATTTATTTCTTAATTAACCTTTCAATTTTTTTCATCTGATCCATGGCAACTGCTACTAGTACGTTTTTTATCTGAAAAAAAATATTATTTACTATTTGTATTATCGTAGAACATTGGTCATCAACCTGTGTTAAGCTAGTAACAGAAACACAAAAATGTAGAATGAAAAGGTGTTTGTCCTCAAGGTGTTTATAATCTAGTAGAAGAGACTAGAAATAGCTGGAAAGAACCAAGAGATGAAAGGCGACGTTGGTCAACGTGATAAGGAGGGACCTTAGCAGCAACCAGAAAATCACCACATTTTATGGAGGCACTGAGGCAAAGGAGACTATTAATTAGGAATCTGAAGGAGGAAAATTAGATATGTTGGTAGATATTTATGGGTAATTTCCCTCCCACATGAGCAGAGTGTAATCCTTGATCTTAGAAATAAAGTAAGATACTAATGAAAGATTTTTCTAAGGTTCTGAATCAGAGCGGTAGTGAGGATGCTGGCATTCTTTGTAATAATCAGGAAAGGAGATAGTAAAACAGATACGGAGGTGAAGTTAAAAGCTCTGTTTTAACAGAAATAACTGTATCTGTTCAGACTCATGTATACTATAATAAGTTAAATAATAAATAATAAAATTTTTATGATATTGTATTACTCAGTATCCTCTTTGCCCCTCATTCACAAATAAATGTTAAACTATTGAGAATGAGATGTGCTGTTATAAAATCAAATCTTGATCTTTGTGGAGCTTACACAACTAAGGTTTTCACTCACCGAATACACAAGCAAAACTTTTTTACTGCTTTTAGCTTTGTTAACCAAACTCAGGAATAAATAGCCTTAGCTTGCTGAATGGACAGCTTCCGGTAGCACAAATACTGGCAGCTGTCTTAGCAGGCTGAATATGTATAGATTAATAAAAAATGATGGATGTTACAGCTTTTTTTTTCCACGTTACAGCTTTTTTTTCACCTGGTGCAGGAACCCGTATCTTGTCTCTCCTGACTGTGCACTTCCAGCACTAAGCTAATTCATGCTTCCATTTTGGGTTAATACAAAGAAAAAGAAGTTTCATAAGTAATTAATAAGAAGTTTTATAATGTAATTAATAGCTAATTTTGAAGGTTGTGTGCTGTGAAACAGGAGGTTACCAGCATCATTTTCTGTTCTCGGTGCCATTTCCCTCCATTGTCTATGAAAATCTAGCAGCTAACACTGTTCCTGAAATTCTTACAATTGTATCCAAATGCTCTTGGAGTGAAGTTTAATCTTCACTTAAAAGTTGATAGTGTTAAAGGAGGGAAGAACTGTACTGTAATAAGAAACTGTCAGGGTTTTTTGTCATTGTCTCAGGTTCAAGCAGTTAAGATTAATTAAATTAATATACAGAACAACATAGGCAAAATAGGAAATTGTAGATATGAACAAAAATGTTTAATGAAACACACTTTCAGAAGTTGGCATCTTATTCTTTACATGCCTTCTATAGATTGTAGCTTTACTGCAGCTATTCTGTGGGAATGTTTAGAATTTACAATGACATTTTTTCCTATTTGCTGTTCTGAATAGGATTGGGTAGCCTGGTGCAGAGTCCTAGAAAATAAGGAAAGGCTGAGTTTACAAGTGAAAACAAGAGTTTCCTTTGGCATTCCTTGGGACATTGCAAAAAGCATCTTAGTCAAAAAAGGTCACCTTTGTCAGAGATTAATGCTGGAATGCTGTTATAAGAAATGGCCTTCTATGTGGAGAACTGGAATCAATATTGTAGTAAAAGTGTTGTGATGCAGGACATAGCTATACACTCTCAAGATAAGATTTGATACTATTGAAAAGTCTTTTTTTAGTGAGCTGCAGCATGTAACTTTTTGCTTTCCTTTTTGTGAGTAGCAGAAGATTGAAGTTTATGCATTGTACCAGCATTAAGTAGGAGACAGTTTTTTTATATATTTAAGAGCTTAAAATTTACATAAATAACACAGACAAAGTGTGGAGAATGAGACAGAAAATTAAAGAATGGTGGTTCATCTGTGACAGATTAGTTCCACAATAAGTGCATAGGTTTTCTTGCACTGATAAATAGAAGTTATCTGCTTGTATTTGTTTTTACCTTATTGTTACATCTATTATGTCCTGGTATTATCCTGGTACTTCACTTCCAGAAAAAATTTAGATATGCAGCTTTTCCAAAGTTCCCATAAATCACTGCACACATTATTTACAAAGAACAACTTTTACAAGAGAAAGGTTCTAGCCTCCTTCTGGCTGCAAATGTCCACATCTGGAATAAATCTAACTTAAATCAAGAAGTAAGAACTGATCTGTGCTTCTCACATATCTCTATGCATGTCATAGCTAAGCCACAATTTGACTGTGCCCATTGTCTTGCTTGCTTCTAATAAATGTCAGGAAAATTATTTGAAGTGTTTGTGTGAACACTGAATATTTTCCAAAGAACTTGGGAAAGTTTAAAAATGTATTTTAACTTCTATATGAACCCAGGAGATAGAATTCTTAAATATTGATAACACTAATAATTTAGAAGAATTTAATAAACTTTTTTAGTTACACATTGAGTATAGAATTGTAAGGAATATTTTTTTGTTTTCTGATTATCAATAAGTGGTCATGGATTCATTATTTCTTTGACACGTTTTCTTTAACATAAATAGTCATAATATAGCTTTGCTTGCATTTCCATTATGCAAATTACTTCTGTTTAAAGAGACTTTTGCTAGAGTAGACTTAATATTAAAAAGATATAGCTGTCTCTTTTCCTTTTTTTTATTCCTGTATCTCTTTTTAATTGATTAATGTTCATTTGGATGAATAATTTATAACTCATATAGCTCCTGGCTTATTAACTGTTTAATTTCAGAGAAAGTAACTGAGTACTAAGGAGAAGCAAGTTGTCGTTCAGAGTGGCACGTTAAATTTAAATACTCCATTGATGCATAGAGTAGCAGTGGTCAAAGTATATCAGATGTGCTTCTTACATCCAGTACTGTACTTGTAAAAAAGGATAATGGTAATGAAGATTAAAGTGTATTAGTTCTTTTTTTTCTTTTTCTGCTTTCTTTTTTAAGATAGGAGAGGCATTCGATAGCATCTGATTTAGCAAATTTCATGACCGTGTGCTGGTTCTGTTTTTCTCTGTACATCTTTTTTTGCATCATTGGTTTTCACTACAGTATGCCAAGCAGAAAGAGGAGAAAATCGAATAAACAGTGCTCACACTTAATATTAAACAAGATTAAATATGCAAATGATTAAATGATAAAATTAACCTTAAATTGTAGATAAGCCTTTTGCCTTTGGAATTGAAATTAATCTTGAGATATGTTTAGATAAAGGAAGAGAATCTGAATCAACATTGATCTTTTGATGAGGATATGCCATTGCATATCTGCTTCACTGGAGAGCCTATGACACTCATTAGACAGGACTTAATTTTAATGAGCTTGCTGTTTTTCAAAATCCATTTTAGGTAGATCGAGAAGAGAGGTTTCTGTTCCTTATAGAAAAGTAGCCAGCGCTGTTTCATATTTGGAGCTGAATAAGTGTTATGGTCGAAATGAATATGAAACATTTTTGAAAGATTTTATTTTTAGAATTGCTAAGAGGAACAACTTCTCAGTGGGTTTGAATGTTACCGTTTGACCTATGACTTAGCTAGCTTCACCTTGTACATTTATGGTACGGTATTTGTAGAAGGGTAATTAAAGAAAGACAGAAAGCAGTTCCAAGGATCTTGTGTCTTAGCTTTCTGTTATAGTTATTTTGCTGTCCTTTGAAATAACTGAGTTATTTTTATTTGTGTAGGGAAGAAAGTAAAAACAAAAGCCAAATAGCCTGCAGTTGAATTTCTTTGTTTTGAAATTGGCATTTAAGAACGGGGAAGTTATTATATATGATGGAAATCAGGTACATCTCCCCTCAAAAACCAAAGTGTTGTTAATAAGATGCAAATTTCCTTTTCTTTTTTCTTCTTAGAATGGATAGCATATTCTGTAAGCAGACCAAAAAGAAAAAAAATCCCCAAATAATTTGAATTTACCACATTCACAGAGCTGCATGCCTTACATTCAAGAGAAAAAAAAAAGACATTAGGAAAAACACATTCTTCTCTATAATACAATATTGTTGGAAGAAATAGAATACCTTGAATGTCCACTATCTTTACATTTCACCTATCTCTATGAGCACTGCAGGAATCTCTCTTTTACAGAAAAGAAAATGGATTGAGGAGGCAAATACTTTTGTGTTACTTACGGTCTCAAACAGCAGGGGATCTCCTATATAATCATATAATATGATACCTGAAGGCCATGAGCCATAAGTTCTGAGTCTATTACTAGATGGCTGTCCAACTTCTTTTCCAAGAAGTATGAGGTGTATACAATGGCTAGACTAGCAGGCATGATTGGTTCTCTGCACTCATCCTTCATAGCTCTGGCTATGAAGAAGAGGCACCAATTCTCAATAAACTCTTACAGAGAAAGGTTCCATAGATCCCAGCAGTTATCTCTAAAGAGAGAACTCCAGGGTGCAGGCTCATTACCATATCATCTAATCTCACAGTACTAACTTTTTTTTCCCCCCTCAGACCATTATTCTTTGCAGTACCAACTAATTCTCCAATTATCAAGTGTTCCATTAAACAATTGTAGGAGGACATCTCTTGAAGATACAGCAGCCTGTAGTCCAAATGTTGCATTCTTTAACCCTTCAATTTACGGTGAGAGCAGCCTGTATCGTTGGCACTTCCTTTCAATGTATAATAGATCTTTCTCAAACTGAAGACTCTCAGTTGCCTGAAACCTCAGCTATTGTGATTTCTGGGACTAATGAGGCTCTGCCAACTATAACACTACTTATATTTTCTGATGTAGGATGAAGTCAAAGTCAAGGAATCTTAAAATTTGGGGGGAAATTCAAAGCCGTGCCATGGAATTGGTATCTAACAGGTGCCTCACAGATTGGTATGTCTAAGAGAGGCTGCAAAAAAAGAGAAGTAACATAAAATAAAAATGAATATATTTTTAAAGAAAATCAAAGTAAATTTTATATCATATATATAACCTGATACCTTAACTAATGTTAAGCAGTCAAAAGTGGAGAAATACCTATTGAATTCAGGTAACATAGGCAAGAATAAGGTATTTCAGCAATAGCAAAAGTTTAAAAATTTGATTTAAGGCTCAGACTTCCTCTGGATATTTTTATTCCTTTCAAGTACCTTGCAATGTTAAGTAAAATAATATTGTTTCCTTCTCTAATAACGTTCACTGACTCCTACGTATATGACGTGGTGTTAGCATATATAATATTCTGGCATTTTCACAAATGTTTTCTCAGTTACAGGTTGTGTATTCTGTCTTTGAGATAGCAACATATTATGTATTCGTCATGTAAAAATAAGCAGTAGGTTATTTCTGAATAGTTTATGAAGGGAGTTACAGAAAAAAATACAAAATGGTTTGATGTAGTTTTTTGAAGGGGGATTAAATAATGTGTAAAGGCTTAAGTATAGTTCAAGAAAATGGCACAGTTCAGTGAAATAATGCTCTTCCCTTTTAGCTGTCCCCTAAATCCCATAAAAGATTTTTGTAGTTAGCTTTTAAAAGTATCACTAATATTTTTTCTTTAACTGCTTTATAAATGTTAACTCTTAAAGGGAGGATGGCAGCTGAAGGGTGGAAAGAAGCATGAGTCGTCTTGGGTATGTCTTGCTTCTGCTGTGAACAAGCAATGCTGGATACAGTTGTCCAGGCTGTCCCTTGAGCTTTGAGATTAACAACTTCTTGTAGTTAGATCCCTACTGTTCCAGGTTAATTGGTCTGCCTTTTCACATTCACACAGAAATCATGCTTCCCTGGAATGTCGGTTCAAACTACCTGACATTAAACAACATTTTCATGGGAGGAAAAAACAGGCATTTTCTTAAAGATCAAGAGATGGTAACCTTAGACAAATGTATAACCTTGAAAATTTCCTAGCTGTTTTTGTTTCCTTGCTATGATGTGAAAGAAATAATAATTCTCTTAAGAAAAAAAATGCAATTCCTGACAGCAGTTTGCATTTGACTGTAAGTCAAATTGTTATATAGCAAAAAGGCTGTATGGATATCTTGAGGTTCTGTCACAGTGTGGGGTAGTGAAGGGGTTTCTCACAAGATAATAAAAGACAATAGAATAGCATTCTCAGTTAATCTACCAGTAAAATGGATATGTTAAGATCATGTACTTCCTCTTTGGGAATGCAAGACATATGGATCAGTAGATCCTAGAAGTAATAGTAGAGAGGCCTGTACAAATGTGGAAAAAAATCAAATATAGCCCTGTGTTCAACCATGATACAAAATTTACAAAAAAAAAAAAAAAATCTTTAATCTAGCAAGCACCTATATGCCTGATGTCTATACTTCTAATCCTTATAAAATCATTTCTTTTCTCTTTTTATTTTTGTGAACAGTTTATATTTAATATGTTTGATTTTTTTTGTTTATACTATAAGGATATATTAATTTACTTAAGAGGCACCTACAAGTACACAGTCTAATAGAAGTCCCTTTTCTGTTTAAGGGCTATGCAAAGAGTAGTCTGACTTACAGACATAGGAGAACATAGAGACTAGCAGAAGGAGGGAGGATTGCAGTCTGTCTCTCTGTGATTTTTCTTTGTGCCCATCTTGATGTAGCTTGCAATTTCATGCTAAATATTTTTAGTTAATACTGGAACTTTTCTCAACCATAAGGGAATTCCAGCAATGTTCCACAATGAGGCAGAAAAGGAATAAGATAAAATGACTGCAAATGAAATTCATTCTGTTTTTCGGCTGAATCAAACAGGAGGCAGCCCTTTCCATGCATACAGTTGAGAAGGTGTTTGCTCTCCCCACCCCTGAAAAAAAATTATCTGAATTTTTTTTTCTAAAATAAAATGGGATTTGTGCTAGTGCTCTGACATCATGTGAGATGCCAACACTATAAAAAGACAGGAGAGTAGGTTTCTTCCATTACTGTGCTTTACATTGGAATACACCACCTGGATTTTGTACTACCAGTAACTGAAGGGCAAAAAGGCGCATTAGAGGAGCATTAGAAATGTTTTATACGTTTTCTGTTTGCTTTTTTACATTGTTAAAGGGTCCCATAGCTTAATAATAGTGCTTAGGTAAAACTGATTCCTTAAGTCTGCATGCAGATATCTTGCTGTGAATTTATTGTCATAAATAAGAAATTAAATTTTCTATAAAAGAAGGCAGAATACAAAATTCAAGATTTGAACTAGGACTCTTTTCAAGTTTCTGACTAGCAGCTGTCATTCCTCTCATAATGGCATTAATCCTGCTGAATGGAGTGTTTATCCACCACTTTATCACTTTTATACCTCTACATATAGATCCCCTGATAGCAGATCTGAGTTCTTAAGTTCAGCAGAAACACATGTTTCTGTGATCTTATAGAAACACTAAAGAAGAGTTTGCTAACTTCTGTTAAGTTATGAATACCATTAAAAGATATTTTTTGCTATATAAGGGGTGTTTGGTTTTTAGAAATCAATGTGAAAGCAGTGCCATCGGTGTCTTTTTGCTACTGGTGTTGAAAGATAAATCCGTGTGTATATTTCATACACACATGCTGGTGTATAAGTCTGTCATTTGGAGTCATGATTGTATCAACCTGACACAGATGCCAAAGAAGAAAAAGCCAGAAAAATTAGTACAAACTTAATGGAAGTAGACTGTTAAATGTTTTAAATTACAGTTTATAAGAAGTGTGACATTTTACAAAAGAATATTCAGAAGATATCAAGTTCCTCTGAGTGCATCTTTATTGTATAAAAAGTCCATTTGTTTTCAGCTGTTATAGTTGGAATTCAAAGGAGTAATTCACCAGAGAAAGCATCAGGTTTATGTATTCAATTCTATATCAAGATTACAGTGAACGTAAATAATAAAATGGAATAATAGCTAAAGGAGTCTGCTCATCTTTTTTTTTTTTTTTTTTTGTCTGATTATTTTCTGCAATATCTCACCTTTATATATTAATATAATTAAAATAAGAATGTCAGCTCCTGCTTTGGGCCTAACTTGGCCTTTATAAACTAGCATGACTTTTGGAATTTGTCAGTAGGAATAAAAGTTGGCTATTAATTTTAAAAACAATGTTAAATATTTATTTTTTCCAAGCTGCTGTTTTCTTCTTGCTCATGAAAGTAATTTAAAAGGGATGCTGTTTCGTGTTTGTTTAGGATGCATATCGGAAAAAGAATTGTTTTTTATTTTCGCAGGAAAATTCCTTCTCAACATCTGAAAAATATCAAGAATTTTAAAATACGAAGTGTATGCTTAAGTCTGTTGCGTACAGTTCCATCCATGCTCCTACATTACAGGGGTAGTTTAATCACCCATAAGAAATTACTAGCTTCTCTGTTCGTGAAGCATGACATTTCAATTGCACAGCCAATAAAAGAATTACATGAAGAGGGCTGAAATGATTTACTGTATGGAAAGCCACAGGACCAAGGTTACCATGGTGAACTATCTTTCTGTGCATACAAGGTCAAGTGAGAGTGACCTGTCAGTGGACAACCTTCAGCTCTAACATAGTAATATATTGTTCCAACAATGGTTTGTTGTTTTCCTTCTTAAATTATTATAAATATTTAAATATTTGATATTTTTCATTTTTGGATTTTTAAAATGTGAATTATAATGAGTACAGAAATCTTCATTTTATGCATCAGTAATAGTAGCTTAGGAGCATTAGATCAACGTGTGTTTAGCTAATTTTTATGAATCATAGTTATATACAGTAATGTTTCTTAGGATATGTTCAGAGGTTAAAAAAGCTTACCAAGGGTTCTGAGATATTTAATCCAGTGTATATGAGCTCTCAGTCTATGCTTTTCATATTTTCTGACTCTGCATTATTGTATATTGCAGAATTCTCTTTCAGTTCCAATGGGGATGGAAGTAGGGAAGCAGGGAGCATTGCAAATAGTCTGTGTACAAGTATTGTCAAAGAAAACATACAATTATAATTAAAATGTTCATAAAAAAGTCTGAAAACTGGGGAGTTCATCTAATGGTTTTCTGAAAAATATTTTGTTGATGCATAAAATGAGAACTATACTAATAAATGTCTCTTGAATTACATATGCTGTAAGAAAATGAAACCCTTTGGGTTATGAATCTTGGATTTAAAAAGGCAGTCATCAAATATTTAAGATGAAAATGCAGTAACACATGCTAGCTGTCATGTGTAAGTTTGGTGAATGTTATGACAAGGTTTTTAAAACATTCATAGTCAGAGTATTTTTATAAAAATGTTCATTAATTCAAACAGACATTCATATCTGGCAACCTGCATTACAATCGAGATTTTTAGATGCATGAGAAATCTTTGTAAAGCCAAGAAAATATGGGTGAAATATATAGCAATCATGTTTAAATTATACATTATAAGGCATACCTATCGGTATGTTGTCATATTATGCATTAAATTTAGTGCATAAATCAGTTTGTTATAATTCTGATGTTGCCAAAAGGCACAAAATATGACAAACAGGACTAGGCATGTAGATATTATCATACTCAATAATTCAATGAGCATTTGTTTTATGTAAATTAACTTCTGTTAATAAAAATTAGACTCATTTATTACACCACTTCCATATGATAATTAAAAAAATATCCTATTTCCGGAAAATCATTACAAAATGTGAATAATGCATTTGTTTAATATCTTTATAAACAAGATCTTACCATCAGATTAGTTCTGGAAATGAAAGCATTATTGATTTCTATAATAATTTCATAATACTGTTACATTGCAGTGCTGAAACTGCTAATCTCGTTTTTGTGGAGAACTCTATGCATTTAAAACAGTGCTTGAATTCTCATATAGAGCATATAAACAATATTAATTTGATACAGGCTGCTATTGTTGAATCTGTAGAAAATGTACCTTTCAAAATATTGAGAATAAAAAAACACAGACACTTTTAAACTGTAGCTTTTAGCATAATGAACACAACCAGCTATTAAAACAGTGTTGCAATGAGTATATTTCCTTTCAGTACATTCAAGCATATTGAGTGGTAATGAACCAGGATTTGGATATGGTCTCAAATGCTTAATTTATACTTGAAAAATATATGAAAAATATACTTGAGAAGTTTAGAGCTGTCTTCTTAATAAATTCATATAGTGCCATGATTATATCACCTACCTTGTGTCTACTTTCCTATAAAAAAAAAAAAGGAAGTTTATTATTGTCTGCTTTTAATTCCAGAATATCAGGGTTTGTTGGATTCTTTTTTTCCTATTTATTTATTACTTAGTAGGTATGGACATTCTTAAGATAATAGTTTGCCTACATCCATCCTTTTTTCCCACCATTGTCAAAAACTTTATTGCTCCTCTTCATCTGCTGATGTTACCAGAATAACAAAACACATACGTGAGTATGTGTGGGAGAAAAGATACATAGCAAGGCCTATGTCATGCCAAGGATATTTTGTCTAAGGGCTACTAATTGAATTAGTGAGCCAAATCATGTAGAACCTGTGGACATCTTGATAATGCAGAGCACACAGGGAAGGTGAAATTCTTGAACCTAACCTGCTTCCACCCTTCATCACTAGATCCAACAAGCCTCTAAGCAGGAAATAAAAAACTTTTTATCCTCTGTTCTTTATTAAAAATAGCTAAATAAGTGCTTTAAGGTACCAGGCTTAGTTGAAGTTGAGTATGCTGCTGTGAATGGCGGTCCCAACTGAGCATCATGTCAGAGCACTTCTATTCAGTTGATTGTTAGTGGCAGGCTGCTAGAGCCACCACTTAGCCCTGTAAAGTGGCAGAAATCAAAGGAGGTCTTGTTGCTGCACACAGAGAAACAGCAAATAATCCTGATGTGCATTTTCCAGCTCCCATGGAATGTTACAGGAACAGGTATTGAAAACTGCTGGGCCTGTATCTCCAGTGAAAACTCTCCTGTTCACTTTCAGGACATGCGAAGTGAAGTTGCCTTGCTTTTTCAAGGAGAGCCCATTAGACAGTCAATTGCATGCAGGCCGGACCTTTCTATTACTGGGACTGTTGTCTGTTTACCAAATAACTGTTAAGCAAGATTAGGCTTTGGATGGTACATAGATACTCAAAACCCAGAAACTAGAAATATACAGATTAAGAAATGTCAAAATTTTGGCCTACCTTGTGGCCACTGGCAATGGATAAAATAGGTGGCATTATATTTCATATAGTCTTTTTCATATTCATATAGTCTTATGTCATAAGTGGAATGGCAGTGAATGCATAAAATGTGGAAATCCATCTGGTAGTCATAAATACATAGGTCACATCTGTTGTTTACTCAAGAGTGAATTAAAGAAAACAATTTAATAGGTTTTTTTAAAGAGAAAATAAGCACAAGAAGACAGGTGAAGTGAACCTCCAGAAAGTTAACCCATATACAAGAATGCTAAGATTTTTTATTTTTTTCTCAGTTTTCAGGCCCCTTTGCTTATGAAGGTTTTAGACACTTAAACCCTCTATTTCAGGCATCTAAAACTAAGGCTTGTGAATCTTTTTGAGGTATCCTCATTTTTTCGTTCAGTGTATAAAAGGTCTTTTTTCCTGTCTTTGTTTCACTGAACTTCATCTTAACCAAGATATCTAAATAGTCCTCTATATATCTAATTAACATAAGACCAAGATTTTTTTTTCTTTTTCTCCACATTGTGATCTGGGAGGGTAAAGCATTATTTGAATTCTCCCTGAATTTGATTCAGATGTCAGCCTACTAACTGAAGAGTCAGGTATCACAAAATGTATTTATGTGTATCAAATAAACAGTAAAACTATAGAGTACTTTGTTACTGAGATTTTGCATCTTGATTACACTCTTCTTCAATTTAAATTATACAAAATTATTAGAGGGGACAGTAAGGTCAAATAAACTATAATGCTAATGGAACATCAAAGTCATTAAGCAGTCTTGTTTTTATACAGCAATCAGTTATCTAAATATGTAAGTAATTCAGGTATCCATATTAAACTGAACAGGCAGAGATACTGAGTAGGTAAGATTTAAATGATTTGGAGTGGACATTGAATCATATAGAAGAATATATGAAGGTGAATTCACCTTATAAATTTGGAGGGTCTGTTAACACTGCACCAAAAATGATTGGCAGTCTACTTTCAGTGATATGCATTACATATTATTATCTATAGATTCTCTTTTCACATTTGTAAGCAATCCAAAACACAGGTGATAATATTCAAGAGTGTATCTGTTTTTCTAAGAGAGATCTTCAACCATTAAATATATCTAAGGCTATTAAAATGTATGTTATTTTCCTGTTCCATGAGAGGATTCAGGTAGTATTTCTCTGGAAGGACCACGGTTGGGGAATTTTAGTTTCTTTTCTACCATTTCTGGGACTTGGTTTCTCCTAAAAGAATATGAAGGGATTATTACTCTAGTTTAGCTTTTAGGATATTTTACTGTTTATTTCACAGCTTGACTGTAAGCATACGACTGGTGGAAGCTGTGATTGTTTTATCTGACACGGTATCTTTTTGTGAATTGCTTATCCAATTAATACTTTAAAAGCATAAATAGTACCTAGCTAGTATGGGTGTATGTATCATATAAATTACTAACTAAATGTGGAGGGATTTTTCTCAGTAAGACTCTCTTTGATAATATAATTACATTTAATACTTAAGTGCATATAACTATGTGCTGATGGAAAAGAAACAAAACATAGGAACAGGCAATAACCTCTGTTCGGCAGGAGAGGTTATAAACCCAAATCAAAGCAAGTAACAAATGTAAAAACATTAGCAAACAAAAAAGCATTCTAAACTGAAAATAAATCTGTTCTTCTGTGCTGTAGGGAGATTTATAAGTCTCTAGAATTTCTACTTATATGGAGAGGAAGGGAAGACGAAGGAGAACACTGTGCAGTGAGGATTGCCTGCAACCTATTAATTTGCTAAAGGTGTGGCATATCTCCTGTCACAAGAGAAGAACTGTCTTTCAAGTTATATATGCAACATTTAGCATGTAAAGGCAAAAGCTGCAGCCATTTGATAATCATATATTCAAAGCAAGAAGGCATCCCATATAATTAGGGAAAGATGAAACTTTAACGTAGTAATGCCCACAAATAATCACAATGTTTAAACAAGCTATGAAGGAAAACATTTGGGAAATGTTCATTTTCTAAAGGCCTTGTCTCTCTCATACTCCTTCCCTCCTCTCCTTTCGTAATCTACGTTGTTGTGTTTTTCTCTGATTTTCTCTTTTTATTACAAAGCTGCTGAATTGTCACTGTTAGTCCATGTAACAGTAATTCATATAGATTCCAAAGATTTGACAGAGACTCCCAAATAAGAGTTTTCAAATAAATGTGTATGCTCTTTATAAGGTATATTGGTAGAGAAATGTTGCATTCTATAACAGTGTCTAATACTTACTACAAGAGTCTTTTAATTGTGAAAGTCATTGTTATTTTCAATATGAATAAAGACTGTCATATTTCCATGATTTTTTTTTTTTTTTTTTAAACAGAATGGTCCAGATGAAATGTCTCCTTTTGAATTCTCTTCTTTGGAAGGCTGCAGGTGCATGTTCATAATTTGACAGTGCTGCACTGTGGATTAGCTAGTGGAGGCTATTGTATGGTGAGCACTGCAGTCATCTCACTGACTTCCTTGAAGTCCAAGCATATAATCTCTGAGACAGCAACACTGCTGCCAAACATGTCTAAATGTTGTAGCCAACCAAATTTTTGAAAGAGTTGCATTTTTTAACAGTTGTAGAGAAGCTGGGGATTAGAATGGAAGAACAAAGGAAGCAAACTATAACCTAAAGAAATCAGACCTTTGAATACACCCTTGAGTGGCTGCAATATATTTCATGCCAACTCAAGCTCCTTTTGCACTGTTAATTTCTATCTATGTTGCATCTCCTCTTTGTCCAACTTTTCCATACTCTTCCTGCCTGTCAGTTTTCTCTGCCTTTCATTTTCTGAATTCCTCTTGAATCTCTGTCTCCTCTCTGCTCTACATATCTTTCTTTGCCTCTGTGAATGCCAATCATTTTTCTGGCTCAGTCTTCTACCTCTTGTTTAACTAGTACCTATTTTGCACCCCAGGTCACCTTGCTTTTCATTGCATTTTTTTTCTACACCAAATGCTTTGATTGTCCTGAGTGCTCACCTTTATATTTACCATCAAGATATTCAGATGCCCTGCTTGTACCCATTCATAAAAATAGAGATTTTTTTCATTGTTCAGTTTTAAGTGAGTTAAATTGTCCATGTTTGTGGAGTTTGCCATTGTCAGCTACAGAAAAATTTCATTGTTACTTTTGTATAAGTTTTATTCCTTCTCTGTTCTGTCTTATTCTTTTGGCTTTCTTTCTGGCTCATTCATCTTCAGTTTTTCTACCATTATTATTGGTATTTTTATCAATATTTATTCATTTCCCATCTCTTATTGACTTACAGATTGAGTTTAGTTGGTGCTTAGAGGTAACAGATCAGGACTCAATTTCTGGACAAGTGCTGTTACAAATATTGAAACTAATGGGTAAACTAGGGTATAGTTTAGGTCATGTTATTTAAACTAGTCTGGATTTTGGGATCCATTTGTATATTAGCAGCAAATTACAGATAATAAAAAAGGATTAACTAATAGAAGAGGCTGAACTAGTATATGTCTCATATACTTGAGTGATTTTCCTTTTTTCTTTCCTGTATTTGACTTGGTCTGCTTATCTTTACATTCAAGAATGTATGGATTTTGGAAAGCACACTTGAGTTAATGGCTTATCATTGGAATCCATGTTCCTTTCTTGGAAAAAGTTTCTTTGAATTACAACGAATTACATTCCTGGCATTGTGTGCTTAAGCAGTTCACATGTGATTACCCCCAGTGACATGCTTACTTCATTCCCATACACAGAATGACTTTCAGTCCAAGGAACATTTGTAAGACTACTCCTACCAAAATCAACACGATCGATTGTTTTCTACTGGTCCAGTTTTCAGCTTCATTTCTTTCTTCAAGTCAGCTAAGGGATATTTCTGCATTACCAGAAGATGCCATTTCAGTTTACATCTTAAACTATGCTTTGTCCCCAGATGACGTTGTAAAATGAATTGCATTCAGGCAGAGGCTTCTCAAGCACAACTGCTTCATTTAACAGTAGCATATAACCTATTCAACTCCCAGTCCCTGGAGTTCTCCCTTTGCTAACAGTTAAGAGCATCAGACTTAAACTGGCAGGGTATTTTGGAGAAGGCAGTTTTCTGAGACAATTAACTTGTATTGTGAAATGTACAATATAACAGTTTTCTCCTTTTTAAACAAGGCAGCAAAGAAATCTAAGGAAATCAGAAAAAGCATGAAGCTTCTTGTCAGCTTCTGAGATATGAGTTGAAAATAAAATTCAGGGTTTCACTGAGACTTTTAATAATATCAAATGGAGCAGGAACGCCTCTCTTCATCCTTTTGTCTTCAAGAAGTTGTCTAACAAGTTTAATCACATTTAATCTTTCAAATTCTGTAGACTACAGTAGAAAATAAATAGAAAATTCCATGCCGATGCAGACTTCTGTGACGTTCTCCTGTTACAGAAATCACAGTGTAAGGACTCAGACCTAACGCACACTACACTAAATTTTCAAGAAAGCAGACTGTCATTTACTTATTGTATCTAAATGTTTTCCAAGTTCTTATGGATAATATTACACAATAGCCCTTTCATCTAGAGGAATGCTGGCAGAAATTTATTGATAAGAAAGGCATAAAAGGGTTAATTACATGCTCAAGACCTCGTTTTCTGGAGCTCTGTGACAGAAGCAGGAACTGATCCCTGGGCTCCTGAATTTTGTGCCTTACGAGGCCCGGAGTTCCTGCCAGGGCTTGGCTGGATTTGTAATGAAGTGTATCTACATAGTTTTGCCAGCTTCTCATTTTTTTACATTTTATACCCTGAGAAGACTCAAGAAAGAGCATAGCCGAGCTGACTGTAGTAGTTAGTGATACCAGTCAGAATTATATTTGTCCTCTCAGAATGTTTTGAGATGGTAGGAAATAACTGGTAAGGAGGTGAAGACATTAAAAGAAGACATTCACTGGATCAAGGAAAGAGCATCTCTGAAAAATTAGAAGCTGCTGACAGCCATTAATTAAAAAATATCAATATTTCTTGAATCTGTAATTTTGTTTACCATTGGCTGATCTTGTACAGTATCTCCCTTACTTGTGAAAGTGCATTGAGAAGGGAAGCTTTCACCAATACCTCACAGCTTTTCAGGAAATCTCTTGATTTGGTTGTATCATGCATGTAGTGGGGATCTCATGGCTGATGGCTGATTTTTGTATTTTATAGCTTTTAGAAAAACAGAAAAAATCAGTGTCATCAATGGGTTGGTATGTTCTGGAGGATTATATTTTTAGGTTCTGAAAGAAAGAAAACTTCTGCTGAATACTTTTTCTTATTCTTTTTTTCTTTTTCTTTTTCTTTTTCTTTTTCTTTTTCTTTTTTTTTCTTTTTCTTTTTCTTTGAATCCCAGAATGTACCGATGAAGAAACTGACTATGTATTTTATGTATTTCTCTTCAGGGTTGGGTTCTCCCATCTGCTTTATTTGCTGTCATGTGCAAGAAGGTAATGTGCCTTCAGTATGACAGCATACCCCAGGCTATGCTATTTCCTTGTTGATCGTATGCAATACAGTGCCAATTCAGTGCTTGATATTGTTCCAAATTATAGACACCAGGATGAAATACAAGCAGCTAACACTCATTTTGGGCAGGAGAGAAGTGTTTGGAGGATTTGGACTTAGAGGATAGTAATTAATGGTTCAACTTCCACATGGCAGCCAATCAATATTATTATTCAGTCATCTTCATCGATGACCTGGATGATGAGATAGAATGGACCCTCAGCAAATTTGTAAAATGAAATGAAATTGGGAAGGGAAGATTAAGGGACAACCTGGACAGTAGAGCTTTTAGAAACCTGTGGACTGGGACAACAGAAACCTAACGAAGTTGAAAAGGAGAAGTGCCAAATTCTGCACTTTGGGCAGATTAGCTGGTGTGTCAGCACAACCTGGGAACTGACTGACTGAGTAGCAGCTCTGCTAGAAGCAGAGGCTATGTGGATTTCAAGTTGAATATGAACAAATAGTGTGCTCTCATCAGAAGTAAGGCAAACTGGGCTGCATTGGAAGAAGAATGGAGAGCAGATCAAAGGAAGTTGTTCCTTTAAACTTGGAAGTGAAGAGGCTATAACTGAGATACTTTGTTCCTTTTGGCCCTTCAGTTCAAAAGGATGTTGAGAAACTGGAGAGGATCCAAGAGGGCTGTCAAAGTTAGGGACCTGGAGCACATGATCTCCAAGGAGGTGTTGAGAGAGGGACTGGCTTAGCCTGGCAGAGAAGGCTGAGGAGAGCTTTAATAACAGCCTGTGAAATTTGAAGGGAAACTATAAAGATGATGGAGCCAACAAGTTTCAGCTTCAGACTGCACAGTAGAAAAACTACTTCACTGGGAGGGTCATGCAGCACTGGAACAGTTTACCAAGTTGGGTGATGGAGTCTCCATCCTTGGAAGGTTTTGAGACTTGTCTAGAGAAAGCCACAGCTGACCTGATCTAGTATTGGTTATGGTCCTGCTCTGAGTGGGAAGTTCAAGTAGATGACCTCTAGATGTTCCTTGTAATCAACATTTCTATAACTCTATGTCTTGTACTATTGGGTAATTGCATACTTCAGTTGCCTTTGTACTCCAGATTGGGTGAAGAAAATGTAGTCATGGACTGTGACGGCTGTGTATATTACATGGGTAGACATGATAGTATAGGAATTCAATGATTAATTAAATATATCCCTTTCTTCCCATGAGCATAGGAAGATTTACATATGGAGACAAGAAAAGCTTTACTGTCATAATCTCTAAACAGTAGCAAGAAACATGTTTTGTTATCTCTATTCCCTGGGATTCCTAATAATGTTTGTATAAATTAAAAACTGTTAATAGCAGAACACTGTAATTGATGAGCCTCTGTATGTTTACAGCTCATTTTAATTGCTTAAAAATGCCATTTGTCAGCTTCATGTTCTATTGACAATGTTATCGATTTATCCGATTTGGGCTTTGTCTTGTCCCTCGTACATAAAACTCACATACGCAGTTCAAATGGGAAATGACTCTATTGATTTCCTTAACTTGAGCCCAAATGCTAAAGATTTTTGGATAAGCTTTCTCATTACTTAAGCCAAAATCAATAAGAAAGAGCATCTTTTAATGAAAGAGCAGTTTGAGCAACGTACTTCAGAAATGGGGTCCTGTTCATCCTTTGCTTTACGAATCGATCTCCTTGGTTCCTTAAGTGAGGTCCAATTGGTTGACATTGTGGTTTGTCTTTGTGTGTAAACTTGCAGCCTCAGAAAAGAGAAGATGAGCTACAGAGACAGCAGAAGGAAACACTTTCTCTGCAACTGAAAAAAAGATATCTTACTGAGGTACTGCACTGTACACTGTGTGTTCTGCAAAATTCTTACCTTTTGTAGCCATTTTTCATTACATAATTTATGCTTTTCAGTTCTAACTGTTTGTCTGTGATTATTCCTTTGTGTGTTGTATTACATTATTTATATATGTTATATATTTAAATGTTACAATTAGTCTATTTGGAACTATCACCTTTTATGATTTTTCTGCATAAAATGCTCTCAGTGACAATACTCTGATCTTATTGCTTTGTTAACCCTTTAATTTGCTCTGGGTTTATTTCAGCTCTAGCCTCAAGAAATCAGAGTCACCAGCTCCAGACTGAACTGCATAAAATGAAATCTGAGATAAAAAATGAAGAGCTGAATTTGAAGAGCTACAGAATGAACTGGGTATATCCAGCTAGTTAAATGGGCAGGCCAAATGTTCAGGTACTGTACCAAGATATCAGTAACTGCCCTGAACTACATAAATTAAGCTGATTATGCCTTCACTTAATTAACTGAGAATGACCTATTGATCTATAGGCAGAATAAGATAGAGACTACATGCTGCACTGTACTAAATTTAAAGGTTTTCAATTAGTTCAACTATTGACTGCGACTACTTAAAAAAGAGTTTACTTTTATGTTTCATAGTAGGTTTTTAATTTAGTAAGTTATGTGAAAATGTTCTGTTTGTGTGCTCTGAATTATTTGAAAACTGATCTAGTGAAAAATATTTATTCAGCCAAATCCATAGTTTTTCCCCACGGCTGATTAACAGCATTAAGTATTCATATTTGAAACTGTTGTTATGACTTATTACAACTGTTGATTAATTATCTCCAAAATGTTAGTTTTCTCTAAATTTCAGTCACAATAATTTTGTTCGAAGGAAAATGTTGTATTGTCTTCTAATATGGGGGGGGGGTTGTTATGTAGAACTAGGGAGTGAAACAGTAAGTAGTTATAAAATAGTCTTTGCAGTAAACACACTTTCAGAAAATCATGCAGTTAGAAACTGAAGATAGCAAAGATTACAACGGTTAATAATACTACTGTGAATTTTGGAGAAAAGTAGTAAACCAAAAAGTGTTAGTGTACAATAGTAGAAGTATTGCATCACACTGATGAATCTTCAGTAGTGTTTCTTGAAGTGACACTCCCATCTGTTTTAAAAGAGAGATTATTTTAACCATAAAGAAAATAATAAAACATTCTACAGATAAGGAAATATCACATACGTTAAGCACAAAAATCCTCAAATACTCATGTTTGAGCCCTGGAACAAAATTTTCTTTAGCTCATTCTCAAGAGTAGATTTTTGAGGGTAATTTTACCATTCCACTTGTCCAAGATACATTTCTATGAAAAATGTTAAAGTAAAATATTTTTCAAAATGCATTTTCAAAAATTCAAAAATGCAATTTTAAAAAATGGTGCACTATATGGAAGGAGGGCATATAATGTCTTACCATACTTTTGGACTAGGTTACAATCATTATTCATGTAGTCTTGTAAACCCAGACACATTATTACAACATTTTATGTACACAACTTATAATGTGTACCTGCATATTTTTTTTAGTTTTTTAGCTTTTAAAATTGTAATGGTTCTTTGAGGTTTTCATCTTGATACATCTATGATATTCAGTTACCTTATGCCATGGCATCTATCTGAGGATTTATGATTAAACCTGCCCCTTGTAATTCAGTGATCACCTTATTAAAATATTCCCTGGGGTTTTCCCAGTCTGTGTTGAAGATGACTACACTGTCTACGTATGCAGCACTTATTTTTCCTTCAAATGTGGTCCATAAGCCTTTGATATGTTACTAGTCATACACAGAACACAAAAGGCATTGTAGTAAATTGATATAGGTCCCTAACTTCAGTACAGTTAGATCGTAGTGGCAGCCTCAACATCTGGTGCCCAGCTGCTGTCCAGCTGCTTTGACTATCACTGACTGACCAAGCCAGCTATCTGTTTTATCCCCCTTATTGACACTTATTAACTTGCAACTTGTTATTCTCCTGTAAGATAATTTCCATAGTTGTTTTGCTGACTTGCTTACTGATTCTTGCATTACTGATAATTAGCTTGTGAGTTTTACAGCTTGCCTAACACTTGTTTGGCTCTCAGTGTTTTACCTGCATTCTCCATTCAGTTAGTTTGTATTCACTCCTTACACCTCAGATCTTTAGCCCTTCCCCTCTTAGCCCATCTCCCTCTCCTTACCCTTCTTCTGCAAATATTTGCACGGGCCTATGTCTTTTTTCATCTTTCCTATTTCTCTTTGCCATTTCTAATTATCTGGCCCATTTTTAAGCCTCATATCTACCACTTAGATCTGTTTCTGTAGGAGGTCTTACTCTGTGGATTCTTCATATCCAGGATGGTCAGAAATAATGCTTTCAGCTATGTTAATTTTTCTCCTCCCTTTCTCTTTTCATCAGTTCAAAGCAGTTCATTCACTTCACCATCTTTTTTCTTTTCTCTGGCATCACAAACTTTAATCCACTCACTCACAGCCCTAAGTTATCCATGCTATTTATTTCTGCAACTTCTTTTCCCAAATTTCTGAGAAATTTCTCCAAATGCCTGTGACTGTGCCATCTGTTTTATTTTCTTCTTTATTAAGATAGTCTCACTGAGCAAACATTTCAAAATAAAGCACTAAGATCTTTTTTTCTTGTTCCATCATTTGGACCATGTCACTTTTAATTCTTCTCATTTTCTGTCTCATGAAATTCAAAATTTTTGCTGTGACTTTTGTGGGTTTTTCACATTTCTGTCACTTGTCATTTGCTGTGTCACTTTCTTTGTCACATATTTCAAATTCCTCCTTTCTTCCGGTGATGTAAAACTTAATTAGAAAAGTATTTGTCTCCTTCTTCATAGGCTGTCTCTCTATTTTTCCGTTATAATCTTGAAACATGCTGCGTTCTTCATGGATTCATTTTCCTTAAACTCATTCCTCTTAGCCCACTTTACTGTGATCTTTAAATAAATTGACCAGTCAGTGATTGCTAAATTTTGCAACAGTAGAAGAAAGCTGATAAATGACCCTCCCTTCTCCTTCTTGTCTCCCTGACAAGAATCCAGATCTTTGCATTGTGTTTGACCATCAAGTTTTACAGCTTGCATATTCATGTTGTCATATTTTAATTTGAGTGTTTTGCTCTCTCTTTCTCCTATTTATCACATTCACTTATGATTAACTTCAAATTGGATTACAGATTAATTTGGTCAGGAATCATGCCTACTTTTGTAATGTTTATATTAGCCCAGAATAAAAGGCTGCACCTATATTTTTTAATGTAACAGTAATAGGGAATCTCATGCTACCCGGGCACTCCCAAATATTTCTCAGGCTTGGTTCAGAAGTCTGTATGGGGAACGGCTCATTTCCAGTAGGCAGTCTACGTACCATGGACACAGCTGACCCATGACCATTGACCTTAGTGGCAAAGAACAGTTCCTGGCATGTTTAATTTACTGATATGGATGTAGCCAAAATGTCTTGATTCTGACTGACAGTTGATTGTTGCCTTAGCACAACCAATAGTAGTTCTACTAATAATTGCAACAATTTAGGTTGAGAGAGACAAGATAGAATTTGTAATATAATTTTGATAAACTAAGAGTAGCTATGAATGTAAGTCTTCCTAAATGATTAACAAATCATTTCCTTCTATGTAGCATGGGATGTAGTATATACTTTTCAGAAAATGATGCATAATTATTTCTGCCTAGATATTTGCATACCTATTAAAAATGGAGGGCTGCCACTAAAACCCCTTTTCTAGCACATTTTTGGCATGTAAGCTATCTGGTCATTGGAATTCCGAAGTCATTATCCTTGAAGGATATTTCAGCATTACAGGCAGTGACAGGTTTAGGCTTTAATACAGGTTTGCACACATATTTCCTCATTCTGACAAAATTCTTACAGCTGCATCACCCTTCATCCAAGGATATAATTCTTGGATTGTAGGTTTCTAGAAAAGGCACATTAAAGAAATTCAACTTTAGTGGTTACAGCTCATTACATCTGTTGTCTGTTCTTGAATGTTTCTGTTGGTTAGGCAAGAGAATAGGGAAATATGACAAAGAAGAACAGTTTGCCAGAAAATGTGACAAAGGAAACTATTTATGTCTTTTGCTTTAATACTTTCTTCATCTGTTGTCTGTCCTTATATCTTGCTTTCCCCCCACAGAGAGATGTGTTGCCATGTATTCTACCCTTTTATCACTGTATTTCTCTCTTTCTGAGAGTCTTTCTCTGTAGCTTTGGAAAGCTACTCTTCAGCCCAGAGCTTGCCTCAACAACAAAGTATTGTCAACACACCCAGGGCTTTATGATCTTCTTCCTAACCTCCCTTTGGAGCAGTTACTTCATCTTTAAGATGAGATGCCTAAGGCATCAGTTTATGCACTCCTGCACAACAAACTGTTTCTCTATTGCTGTTTTCTTTAGGTTTTATTCTCTTCTTTTTTATTTAATGTAGAGTATTTTCCAAGCAATTTTTTAAAATGAGATAATGCAGTTATAGTTGGACCTTGGCCCTAATGGGTATGTATGACTCGTTTATTCTCAAAGAAGTAGTAAATAGTTTGTCTGTGAGGTTTGCCCTCAGATACGCTGAACAGGTTCTCCTAGAATTCTTAAGAGTTCAGCAGGAAAAAGGCCTAGAAAAATGGAAAGATCTCCACTTAGTGAAAAGCTGAACTAAGATTCCACATTATCCTTGGAACTCTGAATTTGCATTTCACTGATGGGGGCTTTTCTACAGACTAACTGCTGAATGCTGTCTTGTAAGAGATCATGATTTTACATAAGCAAAGTCCTTTGAATGCTTGTCCATTTATATATTCACATTCTTGGAGTTTGCATTGCAGGCACGTTCTGACTTTGTATTAATAGCCACAGGTTGTGTCTAATCTTTCAAACTGTATGTAATAATAAAAAATTAATGAGTAATAGAAAATTTGTTCCTGGCAATTCGGAAGTATCTAAGAAAGAGATTCAGAAAAATAGAGGAAGAGAAAGGTTGGTAGTGAATTTATAAATGAGCAACACAATTGAAGAGCTGCAATAATTGATAAGTATCCTTTCTTTTTCAAGTGCTTCTTCATAGGTATGGAAGCACTTTTTTGCAAGTATGTGGCTTATTCTTAGCAGTATATTTCCTTTGTAGTGAAGGTTACCTGGAAATGAATCTTGAAATCTTCTTAGAAGAAAAGAATCATAGGACAGCTCTACCAAATGCATGCTTTGAATGTCTTGTCTTGGCAAAGTAATTGGTGGAAGTGAATATGCAGTTCCAAGTAGCCACTCTGCCAGTCTCAGTAGCACAGGTAATCTTCAGTGAAGATGCTAATATGGTTAACTCTCTGGCAGATTTCCCTTACAGCAAATCATCATGTTTTCTGTTATCACTTTGAACAATATCTTCCTAGAGATGTCCATGTCCTTTGATCTCTCTTTGGGAAAAACAGAAAACAAAGACATGGCTGTCCAAAGGATATATAGTCACTTTGGCTTTCGAGACAGGTCAAGTAGAGGGAACAAAAAGGTAAATTACTATCTTGACTCAAACTGAATTCTGATAAAATTGGGACAGAACTTCAGATGATTTTGGTATGCAGGGGAGAATATAAAAGTGATAGTCAAGAAGACATTTTCTTGGATAATTCATCAATGAGTAAGTGGTCAGTGGTTCAAAGACTGAACCACAAGCATACAGGAGATCATACTGAAATATGAGAGACCCTGTTAAGTATGAGGTATCAGACAAGAAAAAACAAATTAGGTAATTTAAAAATTGCAAGATGATAGAGGGAGGAAAGAAGTGAACAACTATGAATTACTAAGACGTGATTTAGCAGCTCCAAGTATCCTAACAGAGGAAATGGGAAAGCCCTTGCTCTTAAGAAAAAATATTGCACAAGGGAAGAAAGAGTATCATGTGCCCTAAAAATATACTTTTGGCAAAAAATCATTGTCTGAAGTACTTCGTAAACCAAGCACCAATGGTATAAGTCTATATAGAAACACTTGAAGAAAGGTCAGTAACTTTTCTTTAGTTACCTAATAGATAGATAACAATACCACTTTTGGATCCAGAAATAAATTTTGAATCTGTCCAGAATATTGATTTATATTTCCAATACAATATACAGTTTATGTGTCCAATAGTTATTTAACGCAGACAGTTTTTCCTGTATTCAGTATCTTCCATTGGGAGATTAAGTTTGTACATACTCTTAGAATGCTTAAAAACTTACTTTTAATTTAATAACTTTGCTTTCAGTTTTGTTTGTTAATCTTAGTAAAACTAAGATTTTTTCACAGTTTTAGCTCAACTTTTAGAGATCTAAATTTCTCCCACATGATTATTGAACATATTGCTTTTTGCTTTATTTGTCATTATGATGACTGAAGGACTAGTGTGGCAAAACTATTTCTGTGATCACTATGAAATACTTGTATTACAGATATAATTCCTTTTCCGAAGGACTGCTATAATTACAGACCCATAGGTAATGGCAATGATGTTATAGTTAAGACAAGTTACGTATTTATAAAAGTTTATTAAACTATTTGTATAATCATAACTTAACAAATGGTTATTCTGGGTTAGCCTAATCAGGATTTCATCTTCATACATGCTTTTTTTCCCCAGGGTTTTCACAATAGTAAAGAGTTATCAGAGAGAAGAATAATTATTTTAATTGTTTAATACAAGCTTTCAATAATATATGTTTTTCAATGTGCTAATATGTTGCTATACAAATCAAGATAGTTTATTGACAAATATATCAATTTTTAAAGTGAGTATTAAAACTGTATATGTTTGCATATAAAGGACTGTATACATGCAGCCATGAAGCTCACGTTACTACAACTTTTTGGATTCCTATTTATAAGCGTGCAGAAGAATCAGATACAAAATACTAATTTAGTTTGTCAGTCATATCCTGTGCTGATAAAATGTCATCTTGCAAAGAAAAAAAAAATATATCCTGCAAAAATACCCAACGCCCTGCATGTAAATAATGGAATTTTGAGTCTTTCCCAGATAAGACAGCTGTGTGGGTTTTCACTAGGGTTCTTCATTAATTCGCTTGACTAACTCCTAGGTTACACCATTGCAGATTGAAACACTGTACAGGCTATCAGATAGATGGAAATAAACTGTTAACCTAGGTCTCTGTTAACTGTCTAAGTTTTGGTCTAATTGCTGAATCAAAACCAAAAAGCGAAAACCATTTTTAATTTCCTTGCATAATTAAATAATACTGTAGGGGAAAGGAAACTTTTGCTGGACTTAAAAGAAATATTTTGTTTTTTTCCTATGGGCTTTTAAAATTTTATTTATTTTCAAAAGAGAAAAAATAAAGGGCTATATTGGCAAAATTGAAGAAGAGAATCCAATGATGTCTTTCCCTCCTTTGCATACACTGCAGAGGTTGTAGCAGTTATTGGGAGCTAAGGAGATGAGGTGTGACTGAAAGTGAACAGACTTGAAGTGGAATTGCTCCACCTTTTCTTTAAAATAAATCCACAGAAGATATCCTAAGTAGTCTAATACTCAGAGCTATGTCTTTATTTTTTTTTTTACCACACAAACTAATTAACTAAAACAAGATGACACTCTAAACAAGGAAAATACTAAACCTGTATGAATACTAACCTGTATGTAAACCTGTACGAAACCCTACCCTTTCCTTGCAGAGTAGGTTCTTTCCTCTAGGCTGGTTTCCAGTCCATCAGCTTTTGATGGCTTGTAGAATTCCCATGCTCAGATCTTCTCAGGAAAGTTGCAATCCCTTTGTCTTTCCTATGTTTCCACTTCCTTTTTCTTCACTTCTTCTCCAGAAAGGTCTCACTCGGAGTGCAGCAGTCAGGAGAGAATAGTTAGGCTACCTTATATGCTGTACAGCCAACAGCTTTTGAAATGAAGTGTAATATATGGTACAAATAAAGAAAATGAAAAATAAATGTTAGTTCTGCTACCTGCCATTGCACTAACTTTCTAATCCACCATCTGAAACAAGTACAGAAAGGATTTGCATTCAAGTCTCTTGCTGCACAGGCAAGTATTTTTGCCAGTGCAGAACATAAAGGAGAAGGTATTGTTCCTATTGTCCCTCACGTCTATAAATTAGACTTCAATTCTTTCCTGGAATCTGTCCTGAACAAATTAAATTAAATAGTTATGAGATTTCTGAACCTCTTCATAGTTGATGGCGAAACCCTTCACTGTATTAGAACTTAATTTATGAATTACTTTAGATACCTCCAAACTGCATTTTTTCATGAGTAAAAGATTTGCTGAAAAATTGACTTGCCCTAGTTTTCTGTTATGAGTTAAAAGAACTATCAAGATCAATCAGATTGGTATTAAGGGCTACAAAATACCCAAAGAAAAAGAAAAAAAAGTGTTTTAAAGATGAACTAAAAAAATAAAACTAATAAAAGAAAGTCTCTTTTTAAAGAGGATTTAGCACCATGTGGGATTACCCATATCATAGTATCTTTTTCTGTTCAGTTAGTATTCTCTTCTACACAAATTATATGTTAAAATCAGTTCTCAAATACACTTTGGTATGATATTAGCACACCTCTTCTCAGTGGGCTTTTCCAGAATTGACAGAAGTCAACTCGAGGGAACAGAGAAGCATAATAACATACATCACAGAAATACACGTGACAAGAGGAACTCAAGACTCTTAAAAGTAAACAAACACAACCTAAGGGAGCAGTAGGGTTTTGGAAGTAATGGATGGGGAAGGAGGGCTTGGGAGAGGTTAGTGAGAGCTGCGAGAGTGACAGGCTGGAAACAGCCAGAGGGGCTTTGGGGAACTGTGCAAGGATCAGAGAGAGATCTGCAGATGAGGACAAGAGTTTCTCTTCTCTTCCTCCAGGCCAGCAGTGCTCTTGGGTTATAGCTAGTTGAAGTAAGGTTACTATGGTCAGGGGGCAGGGAAGAAGCAGAGCTGCAAAGGAGAATAGGCCAGTATCACTAAATGTCAGGACTCATGACTTTTGCTGATGATGAAGTAAGTGGGTTAGAGAGGAGCACTGTCAGCTGTTTCCTACACGCTTTAGTCTTTTCTTGGGAAGCAGAAACAGCAAGCTATATGAAGTGGAGAATGGGATTGATTATTTGAGTGCTAGGAATTTGGGCTTATGCCTAAAGATAGCTTTGATGCATATAAAAATTGAATTGGAAATAAATGGCCAGTTCTGTTCTCCTCAAAGTTGAGTTGAGTTAGGCAAGACAAATGCTGGAATACTTTGCTTAAGAAAATAATCTCAAATTTCCCTAGAGATGTGACTATGTCAGTTCTCCTACCCATTTGTCTGAGAAAATTATAATGTATTGATACTATCTTCACTTCCCAAAACACACTTTGAATAATCATTCAGATTATTCAAAGTATGTTTTGGGAAGTGAGCATAGTAAGTAAATCATTTTGGAATAGAGATTGCAGAAATGGAACAGGACAGCATTGAAAGCGTCTTTCATAATTCAATGTTATAATCTTGCTTAAAGAAGTAGAAGTATTTTAGAGAGAATATGCTGAGATTACTTTAATCTCTGTTCTCAGATCATACTCAAAATGAGAATGTCTGGATATGTCTGAATATGTCTGAATACTCTGAATATGTTCATCAGATTCTAATATTTAGAGGATATATGTTAGGGTATATTCTAAATGGGAATCCTACATATATTTTTTATATCTATCTATCTATCTATTTATTTATTTAAATACTTATTACTTTTTCTGTAATATGACATTGACCTTTTTACATTTGTACTCCATAAGTGACACAACCTAATGGTATAAACAAAAAATACGTTGAGCAATGTATTGAATGTATTGAATGGATCCTCACCAAGTTTGCTGATGACAGCAAACTGGGAAAAGAGGTAGATACTTCAGATGGAAAAGCCAGCATACAGAGAGACCTGGGAATGAAGGAAGACTGGGCCAACAAGAATTGTTTAACTTCTAACAAAGATGAGCTGGAGTCTGGCTGGCTGGGGCACAGCTCTGTTGAAAAGGACCTGGGGTTTCAGGGGACAGCAAGCAAAATGTGAGCCAGCAGTGCACCCTTGCAGCAATAAAGGAAAACTATGTCCTGGGCTGCATCAGGGAGAGTTTGGCCAGAAGGTCAAAGGATGTGATTATTCCACTCTACTTGGATGCTTGTTAGGCCACACCTGGAAGAGGGTCCAGTTTTGGTTCTTCCCAGCTCCAGAGAGAAATTAGAAAATCGGAGAGGGTCCAGTGGAGGGCCACCAAGACGATTACTGTGTGGGAGAGCTTGACATACGAGGAAAGGTTGAAGTATTTGGGTTTGTTCAGCCTAGAGAAGAGAAGGCTCAGGGATGATCTAACCATAGTCTTTTGATATCTCAATGTTTAAGTGTAGGTAAGGAAGAGGGAGGTACTCTCTTTACAAAGATGCATGGTGACAGGAAAAGAAGCACAGAGCACAGACAGCTTCGGGGAAATTTCAGCTGATATAAGAAAAAAATTCTTCACCTTGAGAAAAATCAAACATTGCAGTACGTTGCCCAGAAAAGTGGTGGAATATTCTCATGGAAATATTCAAGATTTAGCTTGACAGGGCCCTTGATAATCTAATTTAAGGCTTTGCTTTTAACAGGTGTTTGGAACAGGTGATCTCTAAAGGTGCCTCCCAACGTAGACTTTTCTATGATTCTGAATAGTTCCTTTGACCAAATTAATGAGTTAAATTAAGTAACAAATGACAGCATGAATTCACTAGAAATGTCTTTCATTTTTTATGTTTAAAGTAAGATATGCCAGCATTCAAACTTTTTGTGATGATTACATTACCTTTTTTGTGTGGAGTTCTTTTGAGTTCATTTTCCAGTTTGTCACAGTGACTTGCCGTCTTTTAAGTGCTTTGCTAACTACAATATGATGAGGTCTGTACTCATTTACGGACAGTAAAAATTAATACTTCAGTAATTTGGTAAACACTGTGATAGTCTGTGTGAGAAAGCTGTAGATTTTCTGAAGGGTTCTTAGAGGCCCATTGGGCTTTAAAATGGGGCCAGTTTTGATTTCTTTTAAGTTCTTTCAGGCTTAAAGATTGGCACAGCTTTTTTTTTTTTAACCTTCTTTGTTTCTATTTGAGAGGTTTTTTCTTTTCTTGAACTATTCATATCGACTCTGATTTTAAGAATTCTGCTAAGTAATATTATATTTATTGACCATCTGTATCCAACAGCAACTACAAAACACATACAAATCATGATGTGAAATTCTAAGGTCTGTAATGAAGATCAGAGTAATTTTGGACAACATGATTGTAACAAACTTTTTCAATACTTATGGTTAGATGATACAGACTAGTACACTAAAAAAAAGTCTTTTTGCACTATTTTAACTAGTTGAGTTCCAGCAAAATCTAATCATGCTAGCTGTCTGTCATATCCCAGTTCCCTCATATTAAATTTATAACAATCTGCATATGAACTTGAGTTTGGAACTTATGTATACCATTGTTCAAAAAATTTTAGAAAACGGAGGTTAAATCTGGCATTCATGCCTGACAGCATGAAATGTGGTTGAGGAATTTGCAAATAACATAGATATTTGCATTTTTGCAGTAGAGAATGTAGGGAAAAAAGTTCACTTAAGTAGATGATTATCTATGTCAGCTCTTCATTTTAATCTGGGGAAATCTGATGTAGATAAAGTAGGTGCACATCAGAGACAAAGATCTTGAGGATCTTAAACCTTTACAGAAAATATTTTCTTTGTCACTTGTCCCGCTGAAGTGTAGTGCAGTCAATACCTAATTGTTTTATACAGGAAGATCACCATTTGCCCCTCTTACAATTTAAGACTTAAACTGTCCTACTGTGAAAAGGATGAGACACCTAGATCATAAAATGTTTGGTGTTGTAGAATATGCTTAATGTTATTTTTTCTTTGCATTTCTAAGTTCTTTTTAATTTTCTTTTGTCCATTGTTTTTGAGAATAACGTGGCAGTGCACATTTAACCCTGTTGCATGTTATTATTTAATCTCTTATTGAATTATAATTCTCGTGTTTATATCTTGTCAAGTTCTTCTTAAGAGATAGTAACAAGATAAGTAACAAGATAATTCTCTTCGTATACCTAGTTATCATCCTAACTGTCGTGATTAACACTTGGAGATTAGTTATAAATAAACTAGATGCAAATAATGACTGAAATAATACATGAAAAATTCCTGGCAGGCTTCCCTTGCTCATTTCACAACCTTTCATTTTGTCACTGTAAAAAATGACCAAGCTTTTGGGCATGAAGGAAATCAGGTTTTACAGCAAGTAAAGTTTTCAACAGATTTGAAAATCTAAGTTAACAAAACATGTGTAACTGCTATAAAATCTGACCTTATTCATGCTCAAAGCCTCTGTCATATGTGATCACATTTTCAATCCCTCCTCTAATAATTTCAAATTCAAAAGTTAGATACAAATCTGAAAGATAATTTGATCTTTATAAGTTTTGTGAAAAACAGCAGGTAGATAGCAGAAAGAAATTCAAAATGCAACTCCCTTTGAGAGAAAGGTAGCTGTTAGGTCATCTGAGTATGAGTAAGCAGATTAAACACAAAGACCTGATGAGGATCAGAGGAGCAATGAAATAGGTAGAGAAATCTTTGTAAATCAGTGGAGCCCAGTGAACCGGCTGCTCCTCAAAGCATCAGAAGAGAACGATTTTCCCACTGTCCCTTGGTGACATCCACCAAGATGACTTAACAAAGATAATCTCCCTGGAGTGCCATGCACTACAGGGGTGTAGGACTTGTGATATGCAAGAGGAACATAATTTTGGAACAGAGGAAAGACAATTTGGAGACTGTGTAAAACTTATAATGGGATGTGTTGAGAAAGAGCAACAACAAGGAAAGGAAGGCATCAAGGTAGATTTGGCAGGAACAACTTTTAGAGTGGAGGGAAGGGGAGGAAGAAGAAGCTGGTTGATGTGTAAGGAAGTACTGTCCATCATCCTTGTCTGACTGAGCCCTGCATTTGGTCACCTCAGTCGATCCTGTGTTTGTATTAAATCCTATTTCTAACTGTCCTGTGTAGGCGCACTCTCTATCCTGAGCCTGTGCATGTGAATGCCAGCAAACTCCAAGCTGGACTAGCTGATTAGTAGGAAGAGGTCTTAGTGCCAGCCACTAGAGAAAGACACTGTGAATCTGAGGGACCCAGGGGTCTGGGTGCCAGCAAGTGGAGAGATCAGGGTCTAGGGACTCAGCTTAGACTGTGCGTCTAAGGCTGTTTACTGGAGAGACCTGTAATGTGTGTGCATGTGTGTGTGTGAGAGAACTAGCAAACGTAAGTCAGACCAGCTGAGAAGTAGGAATAGAGGTCTGAGTGCCAGCCACTGGAGTGAGACCATGAATCCAAGGGAGCTGGAGGCCAAGCAACTGGAAGAAACCAGGATCTAGGGGCCAGCTATAGGATAGACTGATGCTGCATGTGTGATCCCACTGATGGACTTCAGCCCTGATAAGACAGAGAGGAGGAACAGGCTTGGGCTGTTGGTGGAGTTTATGCTTACGTGAGGGCTGCTTGTGTTGAAGTGGGTGCCAAAAAAGGCCCCCACCATGGTGTACCTGTGTAGCTGGCCAGGTGTGTATTGTTTGCAGTGTGTGTGTGTGTGTGTGTGTGTGTGTGTGTGTGTGTGCGTGCGTGTGTGCTGGGGATGCTTTCTGGGAATACCTGCTCCTGCTTGGACCTGAGGACACGGAGCTGTGGCAGCCTCGCCTGTGTCAGGATCAGACAAGAGAAATTCCCAACGTCCACTGGATTCGGCTACCCCTAACTGAGCTGTTACGTGTCCCATTTAGCAGCACCTGGCTGGCTTGCCTGTCAACATGGCAGTGATAGACTTCATCTGGCAGTAGTTGCTCCCACTCAGTGGAGTTGAAGAAATGAAGTAGGTAACAAATGATAAAACTTTATAGGAAATTAGGTTTCATTAATATTTCTGCTTATGAAACCAGTAGTTTATATGGCTAATCTGCCTGAATATACATATATATACACATATATACATATATATGTGTGTGTGTATGTAGCTTTTTTTTTTTTTTTTTTTTTTTTTTTTTTTTTTTTTACCAGAAGGAAGGTATCATGCTCTGTCTGGATAACAAAAAGTATTTTACCAGCATTTCATGAGTTGCATCAGAATCAAAGGAACTTTGGACTGAACATAGCTTTTCTTCTTCTGTCACTTTCATTGTGTCCTGATATCTTGAGTTCAAGTAAAAAGTGTGCAATACGCATTGTTTAAGCATTCTGACATTTTTGTTTCAGATCTTTAAACTTTATTTCAGATCTATAAATATAAATAAGCCAATATCTATGCTTCAACTAATTTTAAAGCTGTATATGACTTGGAAAATTTTTTAGCAAGGTAAACATTGCTACTATCTCTGAAATTCTACTGACTTGAAAAGAAGTCAGTATTTGTGTTTTAGATTTTACAAAGGTTTTTCAAAGGCCTATTTAGAGCAAGTTAAAATAAGTTTTCCAATAGAGCCTGTTGCAAAATGTTGCTAATTGACTTGCCATTTACCAGTCTTTTAATTTTTTTTTAGAAATGGTCATGGTACTCACAGTCTCCTTTTCTTGATTGGTTGTGGTTTTTAGTGTGCTCAAATGTCTTAGAAAAAAACAATTAAAACTGTAAAATTAGCCTTTGTTAGAAAACTCCATTGAGAAAAACCCTCTTCATGAGAAAAGGAAATTGAAGCACTGAGTTCTTATTTTGAGACAATGTCAACAGAGTTGAAAAATGTAGCTTTTAATGCACAAAATTTAATATTGCTTAAAGATTATATTCAGAAATGTGTTTGTTAGTGATAACTATAATGTATTATTTTGCTAGAAGTCATTTTCAGAAAATTTTTGTTTGAAAAGTGTTTGTATTTCTTAAACTCGGATGCATAAACCTAGGTTCTCAAGTATATTTTAGCTACATAAAACCTGATTATGAACAATAGTGCTTTACACAAGACAGTGCTTAAGATTGTGCACCTTTTCTTTTTTTTTCTTTTTTTTTTTAAGAAGGTAAACTACTGTTTTGAAGCCAGTAGTTAAGTATATGTTTAAATGTTATGCTGGATAAGTCACCATGTCAGCATCTTCCCATGATGGACTCCTGAGATAAACACAATTTTAGTTATAACCTTGCCAGTTGCGAATGCATATTCTCCTAGAGATAACTTCTTACAGCTTCTACACAGACACAACCCACTCTCTGAAAGTGACAGTAAAATTCACACTCAAAGTAGCAAAGAGAAATTATTGAAAAAAATTAATAGATTATTTTCTTGTAGTAATACTAATTCAAGGAATAATTACTAGAGTTCTTAAAAGATCAGTAAATACCAGAGGAATGGTTAATCAGGCTGATGGCAAAAAGAAACGTTAAAAATATTGGTTTTGCCAAATAGTGCATTTAATCATAATGTTATCGTAACATATTTTACATACAACATGTATGGACTGCGTTTTTTTTTTTTGTCTGTGGAATTTTATTGTAGAGCTAGAATGAAATTCTTTTTGCTCTTTGCATTATTTGTCACTTTTAATATCTTTAGTGATTCTTGAAATATTTGGTGCTGCAAATATGGCCTGTCATTTCAACAAATGGACTGATTGAATCTGTCACACTGGTGGAATTTACAGTAAATTCACTGCAGCACAAGTGAAACCATGAGAAGTTTTATTGTGTGAAATGGCTGAATATAAGATTCATCTCATTTCATCAAAATGCTATCTTTTCATATGCTCTTTAAGTGATAGTACAAAAGAAGAAAATTCATTTATCCACAATCTGCGCAGTAGATTCATTAAGAATACTTACATCAGTATTGATCTATTTTTAAATATCCAAATAAAAGCAGAAATACTTTTAACCAAAACTGAAGCACTTTTAAAATGTTTGGCTGTAAATCCTTTTTCAAGCAGTATCTGTTGAATGTTTTTCTGACCTACAGAAAAACAAGATTTTATTCCAGGAAGTCCAAATGACTTTTTAATTTTGGTTTTGCTCTTAATTCCAACTTACTTGAAGACTGACTATCAACTATTGACTTGAACGTTAGTGGTTAAATCCAAGATGTTTAAAACAAAAGCTGTTACACAGAAACAAAGCTTATTGCTATATTAGGCAAAGGTTTATTAATTGGTCTAATACAACATTTAGAATAAATAATTGTCAATTTTTGGTCACTGTCTTAGTTAAAACACATGGACAATTTTTTCCCAATAAAACAGAGTTAAAGATGACATTTTTTCTGAGTTATATTACAATAAATGATTGTTTTACATAGATAGATATTGCTTTCTTTGTAATGAATTTTGTTATACTTTGTTCCTTACCACTGTTTGACTGAGGATATTTTCCTTGTGCAAGCAGACATGTTTCAGTGCTTATTTTGCTTTGTTAAGCCTAATAGTTAACTTTGTTATTCTGCCTATATGAATACTAACACTGTAATAAAAATCATTTTAATAGTCCTGTAAAGCAGACCACATAAACCAAGAACATTTATTTTCAGTGAAGACATGTGCTAATTTTTTATTAAGAGATACATTAAACATTGATATATCCAACCTCTGATTGAACCTTCAGAGTTGTCATATATAGGGGTAGCTGAAGATTTATTATGCAATATAAAATTAGGCGTATACAGTAAGCTTCATAATAAATGACCTTTGCAGACTGGAGAGTGCCACAAAGAATAGTTCTTTTGTTGCACAATAGAAAGGAATTTGAAAAAAACAAATGTAAAAATATTTAAAAATGAATTTAAGGTATTAAAAGTTGGAAAACAAAAATAGGAAATTTTTTTAAAGAAAAAACCAAATTGTTTCCTGAAGAGAAAATATATACTATTAAAGTCTGTCTTTCAGTGATGGAAAAATCTAAATATAGTAGTTAGCCAAATATCTTTTGGCAACACTTTTTTGATATGCTATAGGTAAGAATACTGCTAAATGATGAGATAATAACTCTGACCAGTTTAAATTTTATAATATATCAGGAAATGTTTATTAAAAATATATTAGAAAGCTCACTACAAAATGATTTCTTTGGTGCACATGATGTGTAAGTTAATGGAACAATAAGACTTTGGTAGAAGTAAATATGTATTAAAAGGTAAAGCAGCTATAGAGAAGGGCAGAAAGGTTAACTTTATTGTAGCATACTTAGATCATTACTTATTCTTACATCTGTCTTTTCTGTTTATTTAAATACACAGCTGGCAGACCTAAAGACGATTGTTCAGCAGCACAGGCAGCCTTCATTGGACAATCAGAATGTGCCTAAGCTGAAGAAGCTTGCTGGCATGACGCCTTTGTCACTCTTAAATCTGATTTCACAGAACTTGAAAAGAAGGTACGTAAAAGCTTTAATACAGCTTAGCCACAAAATAGGACTGACAAAAGATTTCATAGCAAAATTATCACAAGCAATATGCAAGGTATTTTTAATATAATGTTGTCTCTGAAGCCTGAATAATTCTGATTTTATTTAGTTTTGACTATAGAAACACCACTAATTACACTATAGTAGATCTATAAATGGGGTGGAAGAAGGTTTAAATAAAAACACTGCTTTTTCCTGATTAATTTGGTGTAGATACCTAGAATTATTATAAAGAAAGATATGCCATTGTGTAGCTTATGTTTTTATTGAACAAAATTGGTAGACCTAGGTGCAGACCTTTTTTACTTTTTAAGAATAGAAAATGTGGCAGCATTGTGAGAATGAAACTTTTTTCTCTATATAAACTCACACTCTTTAAAAGTAGGTCTACAAGTTTACTGTTAAGGACCATACTTTCATTACAGAGCATGCAGGTCCTAATCCATAACTAACACTTTATGTATACCATAATTTATATCAGAATAAACAAAATTAAAAATACAATTAAAAAGATTAAGCTGGGACTATTTTTCAGAAGAGAGTTAGTAAAGACTCTTTACCCTTTGTGAAATGAGTTGGTAATGTCTAAGCTGTAAGTAAAGAGTTAGCGTTGTGTCACTGGAATTGTGTAAAGTGTTGTGTATGGTTTTTGACAATTTCACCCAAAAGAAAAACCATTATTCTACAATAAGCTAGTGGCATATTATCTAAATAATGGTTATAGTTTGCATTATTCCTACCTGTGATGCACCTGGCCAAAGCACAGAGGCTTCACTGCAAGTTAGTAATTTTGTTTTGTTTCATAAAACTGAAAATAACCTACTTGCTGCAGTCTAGCAACTGGATAGATGAAATGGATGTCCTAAATACTATTAAAAATACCTTTAACTAGTTAACAATACCAAAAAACTCTAGAAAATCTGGAAAAATATAATTTTAATTAATAAAATCTACAGGGACTTGGTTTATTAAATTGATGGGCATCTGTCTCCAGTACATATAGTATGCATAGACTGCACCCTTCAAGATTATCAGCTTCCTGGTAGCTTTTCTCAGGAAGCAGGGAAAGGGAGTGCATATACATCTCCAGAACAATTTCTCAGCTTGGGTTGGGTTACATCTATATACAATGTGCATGTCGTACAATCTAGGTCATAATGTCCCTGCATTTTCATTTTCTGTAAAGAATGTCCATTGTGGAAAGTATAAATTCATTGACTTTAGTCTTCAGCTCGTATAAATGTCACTTTAAAACTTGCACTTATTTATAGCAGGTGAAAAATGTCAGCTATTTTTTAAATATATTCGGAACATTTCTAGTGTTGCAAGGTCAGTTCCCTTGTGCCTCACGAGAAAAATCTGAAGTGACTGCTTCTTGTCTACTGAACAGGCTCTGGATACACATTTACAGAAATCTGTTGGCTTGACTGAGCCATGGTAGAAACAGCCACTGTGAATGGTTGCAGTTTTAACACTGTGCACCACTTAGGTTTCCATTTGGAATTGATAGCAGTCATTTATTTTATTTTTTTCCTATGTGCTGCTTTATTGATAAGAAATGATAACATCTATTTGATGTGTGGAAAACCCCCACTGCTTTGCTTTTTTCAGGCAAGTCTGTATTGTTAGAGTGACCCAAAATATTTAAGTAGACCAAAAGACTTTGTTGTCCATTGTAATGTAATAAGATAGATGAGGGTAAAAGAAAAATAATACAGTTGTGAAACCAGGTGAGTTAACTAGCTACCTTGTAAGTGAGAATTTAGTGTACTGGCTTGCTTCTTATCAATGTCCTGCCACTTTAGTAAGTGGTGTTCTTTCCTCTGGTCATGTTTTTGAATGGTCTGAGCAGTGACAACTGAGAATACTAGGATCATTTTGAAATGCGATGTAAGAACTCTTAAATATTTTGTACATTCAGTTATTTTATGAAATTTACTTGTAATATCCTATATGCATCAAAATTCAAGATACATTTTGTGTGAGAGTACAGAATTTTGAATGGTACATGACTTGCAGGTGACTATTATCTCCACGTTAAAGCCTGATTCATGATTTTTCTCTAGTGTTGCAGAACTTTGTCATCTGATTACGAAATATAGATTTATTGGGAAAGGAATTCATATCTTGTGATATAGCCAGTCAAATGAGTCTTTTCTATTCTATTCTTAGAGCAGGAAACTTTTATTCAGTCCTTAAATTTTTTGTTATTGCTTTTATATACTTCAATTATTATTGGGGAAGCAAAGATAGAGTGGCTGTATGGATCTGCACACAGGGCACATTCCCCACATGTCTGTGGGGAGAAAATAACCATGTCTCGGTTCTACAATGGAGGTCATTTCCTACCTCTGGGTCACACAATATAAATAAAATGATAGTCACAAGTCTGTGTCCACATGCATGTCTCAGCAGTTTCCCAGCTCTGTATCAGGACAGGATTGCATGCCATTGCCCTTCCACATAAAGAAAGCAAAGTAACTGGTTTGGATTGTTGAGGAAATTAGAACTGCAAAACATGCTACCAACTGCACTTTCTCCACACGGTCAACTTGACAGATATCAGTCAAGGTCAATATGCGGATATAAACATTTTTGCTTTTCCATCTCCTCATTAAGAAGCAGATTACAGTCGTAATTCCTAGCTTTCATATAGTCTTTCTCCTCCCTTTTTTTCTTCCTTGCTCCTGGATCCATTTAATATCTTTCATCGTAAATGTCATGGCTATTATGTATTGCAGACAAAATAGATGAATGTGAAGAATGATTTCAGAAGTGCTCATACCTCTCTAATGCTATGCCTGCTGCTGGACTCTTCACTTTACTCTTTTTGGACAGTTTGCTTTAGAAGGAAGAACAGAATGATGCCTCAATTTGAGCCACCTAAGTTAGTAACTATGAAGAAAAGGGAGCCTACATTTCTGTTTTTTTTCTTTTCCTTTAACACTTATTTTACCTACTATTAGAACAGTTTGCATCCAAGATGACAACAAAATCACCCCAATGGCAATGTCTGTGATCTCTTAAGCCCAAGATTTTGGAAATGGATGCATCCTCATGGATTTGGGATATCAGAAGGTTAGCATTCTTTCCCATTTCATAACTAACTGCAGAGTCCTTGAAAAAAGATTGAATAGAGCAGGGTGGAAATTGCCTTGCTGTAACTTAGACTCCATACACACACATGCACATAGAACAGAGACTCCTTTCACCCAGGAGAATAGTTAGCAATGGAGTTTAACGAGAAGACAAGACAGGTTGCGGTGATCAGGTGCAGGGCACGGCCAAACAAGTGTACTGACCAGCCACCTGTTTATGCACAGGACCAGCCCTGTTTATCCCCTTATCCCTTTATTTTCTCACACTTGTTTCTCCCCAGACCACTTTGATCCCTTGCTTTCCCTGCCTTTGGTCTTTCCTCCAAACATCCCATCAGTCTTATACAATCCCCAAATGCTCTACCCAGCATCCCATAATGTCTTGTACGTTCCCACAACCCCCCCCCTTCCCCCCCCCCAGTAAGTGCTACTTGATCTCCAAATCTTCTTCCCCTGTATCCCATAAAAAGTCCCATAGTCTTTAGGCAATCGTCCTCTTCTGGCATCCTAATGAGTTGCTCCCTGTTTCTTATCAAGGGTGATGCATGAATTGTTCTCTTTGCGTGGGCTTAGGGAGCAGCCAATTCCATGTGCTGGCTTTCACTAATTGACTTAGTAGGTTTCTCTGCCTATCAGTGTGCTTGTGATCCTCAGTGATCAGACTTTAAATAGATGACCTAACACGTTGTTTCGTATTGAGTACCATTCTCAACTGGAGCTGGGATAATTTTTCTGATAAAAATAATTTTGATCATTCTTAAGATAGTGAAGTTCTTCCACATAAAAATTTCTTGAAGAAGACTGGAACGGATTTTTTGTTTTAATGTAATTTTATTGTTTTACTTGGGTTGTATCACACCTACTTTTTTGAAGCAGAAGAGGCTTTCAGTGTGTCAGTTAAGTTCTCATTTAATGTAGCTTGTGTATAAGTTACAGAGCATTTTCATTACTTGAAGGGTCAAACTGAAAAGGGCAGAAGTGGAACTCTTTTGGAGTTTCTTTATTATGAAATGCTTTAGTAGTCGTATCCAAAACCTGCTTCTAGCTTTCTTACAATGTAAGAGTGTGCATTTACAATTTGTAAAAATGCAGCCCTGTATTCAAGCAAGAACCAACATGCCTACATGCAGACAGTGTGTCATATATGTCCTACCATTTGAGATGAGAACTTTTTCAGTGTGCTCAGAGAGAACATGTTCGCAGCTTGCCTTTTGTTATGCTCTGTGCTCTGTTCCTTTCAGATACCTGATGCTCTGTTGTAGCACTTTTGTAAATATCTTCTGCGTAGCTGAAATGTTTGTTCACCAGCCAGGAATGTCTGTAAGGCTCCTCAGTATTTTTCAAGAATTCCCTTTTGCCTGTTACTTGTGAGCACTGTCTTCCAAACTAGAGTGTTTTGTCTGCAGTGGAATGCAGCAGGTTTTTGAGAAAAGCATTATCTTTCATTCTTTTAAACTTAGCAGGTGGAAAAACTGAGAACTTAAATTGTCTGCCTGTGCATTTGGCATGAGGGAGGAAATATGTCATATCATGTAAGCTTATAGAACTTTTGACTTGGAGGATGGATAAAGGATGTGCTCATT
Source organism: Dromaius novaehollandiae (assembly GCF_036370855.1). Lineage (NCBI taxonomy): Eukaryota > Metazoa > Chordata > Aves > Casuariiformes > Dromaiidae > Dromaius > Dromaius novaehollandiae. Next base: position 126,242,899 of record NC_088099.1, on the reverse strand, counting down.
CCTTGCTCTTGCTCTACAAATGGGTATATAAAGTAGAACACAAGTTTCTATAATATACACCACTTCTTTCAGTACTGTTTTTTTGGTTTTAGAGAGAAAGAGAAGCTGACTGATTCTTCTGTACTTCAAACTGAAATTTTATGCCTGAGTGTTCAGATTCAAAATGATGACAGTCAAGTTCAGAATGGCCAACTTTCTGGGATTCTTCAGGAAAGAGATCACTCTGTAATTCTTGATTTCCCGAGGGCATGTCTTTTACATTGACAGAAGATAAATTTAATGTTGTTATCTCTGTTTTGCATTTTGAGTGGATAATTACCAGTTCAAGCTTCCACATGATCTTTCCATGATTCTTCTTTTTTTTTTTTTCCTAGTAATTTATTTATTCTCAGAATGAACGATCAGTCTCTGAGGAAAACCCAGACTCTGTTCAAGCATCTCTGTCTCAGTGAACACTGAAAAATTTAACCTGTACTATCATAGACCAAGGAAGCCCGTAGAATGATTTTTGCCCTAGTGATGAGGACTTTCCTAGATGCTGGCAGAATCCAGTTTATGTGTTATCTAACCACCGCAACAAAGTAGTGTCTGGCTCTCTTAGGACCAATAGACTCTCATAAATAGTGAGAGTGTCATGCTTTGCTTTGGTTGTCTCCAAATGTGATTACACTGAGTGTACTCTAACCTAGCAGCAGGTTGCTGTTCTTCAGGCTGTTACATTCCTCCGCTTTGGTACTCAACGTTCACAAGAGATGTCCCTCCACCTACCCTGGCTTCCTAAAACAGTGATATCAGGTGTATCTCTGTTAGGATATTAAGCTCATTTGGGCATCTTTATTTTATGTGGGCTTTGGTTTCAAGAGGAACAGAAGCAGTATTCTAGAGGTCCAGCTTTGGAGTTCAGGCAAAGCATTCCTTTTTCACAGCCATAATTGGCACGCACATTCAATGACAGCTAATTCAATAACTATTTAATAGATCATTACTTATGTGAAGTTTTGTTTTCTCTGCCAGGAAATTATTTCCCTACAGATTTTTCCCTTGCACAAAGGAAAAACTCCTCTGTTAGTAGTTCATTTATATTTTGCCTCATGTTCTGTAGCAAACTGATGCACGGAGATGTGCTCCAAAGTGTTCTTGGAGATCCTGGGGAGTATGATCAACCTGATTTAGATCTCCTTGCTTCCCACCATGAAGAGAAGGTATCAGTTCTTCTACTCTCATTTGCCTGAGCACACAGGGTCCTTCTAAGGCGCAGTCCTCCTTCCATCATCAGATTGGTGAATATATTTCTGCTGTTTTCACTGTGATCAAATGTTCTGGTTAAGACAGAAGAGGAATCTGCCTTGCTGTGGCAGCATAGCAATAAGACACCCTGTAATTGATTCTTGATAAGGTCTCTGACATCACTACAGTTGCTTTCAGACCTGTATACACCACAGACTGAGCACTTGACAGATTTCAGCCTCAGAATATTCCATCTCACAGGAGGATGCTGCATAGCTCTTTTATTAGAGTACTCCTGTCCTTAATAAAAGATTGTCTTGGAACATAGTCTGCTCTCCCATAGAGTTTCCCATAGCTCTGCTAAGGTCCACTTAGAATTTGTTTTTGACCCATCACTCTCTTGTGCACTCGTTATGATGTTTTCTCCTTGTGTTTCTCATATTTCTGACAGGAATAGTTGGTAAGCTTATTCTTTTCAAGGGCTCTCTCAGATCTTAACCTAAGTGGACACAGGAATCTCACTTTGAATACTCTTGGAGTCATGTGCTGTAATTGTTGACTATCACTCAAAGATCAATGGAGAGGTTACTTTCCACTAACTGAAACTTTTTGAAGTGTACAGTGCAGCTGTAGTCCAACTTCAGTTCTTCTTCAAAGTCTTCCAGTGTTTCTAGGTTGTTGTTGTTTTGTTGTCTTTTGTTTTGGTTTTTTTTTTTTTTGCTGTGGTTGAAAAACTGGAACAATGCCAAATGTATTCCATATTATGCTTCTTTATACTGAGCAAGAGAGTGGTTAGGAGTGTTCTACAAGCACTGCAGTAGATCTCAAGAGATAGGGCATATTTATGAATGTATGTATGCTCTTTCACTTGCAGAATTGCAACTACTGGTAAGTAAACTCTCTGCCTTTGTTTTTTGTAAGTTGTGAAGTAACTTAATTTTGTTAAATTGATTTTAATACCCTATTTTCACCATCTATTTAGTTTTGGTGTTTATATGATCAAATATCCAACAGAAACCTATCTTCAACTTGCATAAGATTGTTGCGTAATAATACTAGGTGCTGTGTGTGTCTACATAAGAGCATTGATTTAAAGTATCACCTCAAAGAATCTTATCCTGCAAACTGAAGTCCAACATTTTACACTTCAGAATTGTGAAGATTTAAAGCTTCATTATGAATAGTAAATTCATATTTAGTTTTGTGATTTAATTCTCTGAAGAATGAAACTCTTCTAAAACCTGCACTGAATAATGCAAAACAGCAGCCACTCTTCCCACATTCCATAGATATCTTTTTTTGTTTTTGTTTAGGTTCACTCTGTTTCTGAAGTGATGACAGCATACGTGTCAAATATTTCCAGAGTGGCGTGAGCCACTTTTCCTTTACCCAATACAGTCAAAGAGGATATACATGCAAAAAGAGAAAGTTAATTTCGTAAGTCTTTGATGACAGAGTAACCACTGAGTAGCATAACAAAACAGAGCAACAAGTCAGTTATATGTTGTCATCACTAATATGTCAAAATACCTTCTTAATTCTCCCTCTTCCGTCCAGGACCATGTTCTTATTTACAGCACAGAAGATTTGCTCTATAATTCAGTGTGTCACTTCAGGGAATTTGTAGGATGAAAGTAAACAGAGACAGAAATTTAACATTCACTAGAATCTGAAATAGACCTTTTCCATTTTACAGGAACTACTCTTCTATACATGTATATTCAAATTACAGTGAATTACAATTTGAATTAATGCAAGAACAAGGAAGCAAGATTTTTTTTTTTTAGGTTTAGTTTCAATTGAGTTTTAACTTCTGTCATCAAGAAATCAGAAACTAGTTGCATCCACAAGTGAATGAAGTTTATGAGGAGTAAACTGTAATTATATTAAATATTTATAGTGTGGTGACTGGATGGCTATGACCGGTAATAGAATACAGAACCTTTAACCTTTAAGTGACCAGTTGCAGTCTGACCTCAGTCAGTTGTGACTGAAAGTTGTTACCATATGACAGTTATCGGTGGCCTATGTGAAATGTGTTGATGGTCTTAGCCTAACTCCAAGTGAATAGATGGTGATCCCTGTGGGCCAGGATTGAATCATATTGGCAGGAGAATACAGGGAAAATTTCTCTGAAGCAGCTATGCTTTTACTGTCCAGAATTAGATACCTGAGCATCTGCAAGCACCACTTTGCCTTCTTTTACAAATGTATGTTACAGCAAATCTACATCTAAGTGACAATTATTGCTTTAAAATTGACTCTTGCTATTTTTCACATATATTTTTCATGTACATTTATTTGCACATATTCTCTTGCTATTTTTCTGTTCGCGTCTGTGATTTATGTGGTTTAAAATTCCATGCATTCATTTGTTTGATTGTTTACTTTAATATCTATACGCATATACAGGTGTTGGTGGGTGGATGAAACTTGTACAATAGTATGGCTATATCTAGATCTTTGGATAAAGACAGTTGTTTGGAGGAGTTCACAGAAACTCATTGTTTAACCATTAATCTGCTCCTTTTAATAGTCAACTATGCTCTTTCATACTAGAAAAGCAATACTTATTTCTTATGGAAATGCGAGGACAGCATTTTACTTACAAGATTTCTTTGGTGACAAAGACACGGTACAATAGCTTTATATTTTTTAAGATTTAACTACTGTAGGGAGTATTGAAGTACTTTGTGAGTTTTAACCATTTTATGTAAACCATTCCTTATCATCAAAGGGTTATCTTCTGACATTGCACAGGGATAGAACTATACAGTAAATAATGAATTGTGGGATGCAGCCAGGCTTGCAGAAAATAACTATTTGAGGGATGGTGCATGAACAGAAAGCTGTAATTTTGACAGGTGGCAAGGTGTCGTGTCACCAAGCCCTTCTAAAGCCTCATATCTCATACCTATTGATTAATGGCTCTAATTAAGGAATGAAATCAAGCATGTGAAGACAGTGGATCGCTTTAGGTCCTTGTTTGGTAGTTTTCTCTTCCTGGCGCACAACTCATCCATCTAAATATCACTGCTCTTTCATTTATTACAGCTGGATGATACCAAAAGGAACTGGAGGAGGTGCATGCTGATCTTGTCATGGTCCTGCAGGAACTTGATTTGGCAAAAGCTGAGGTAAGGCAACATGTTTGAGCACTGTCTGAATGAGTGCTGCAATACCAGTTGGTTGTTTGTCCCCTTTGTGGTGGTGGTTAGTGAATGCTTCTTGTCATTTTATCCTTTTTTTTAATAGAATAAGGAAATTTTATCCTTAAAGTCCACATTTCTATCTGCCAAAATAGACTAGCTGATTTCAGTGGTCCTATTGTATACTTGCATAAATGTAAGGTCAGGATATAGCTCCTGATGGGTAAACTTGCAAACTCCATTTATTCATGCTAATTTTATTTAAATTCAAAGTTTTTCAGTTTCAAATTCAAAAAAAAAAAAAAAAAAAAAAAAGGAAAACCACTGTAATAACGTGAATCTTAATATTATGAGAAGGCAAAAGGAGATGGAAGAGTTTTCTTCATAAACTCAGTAAAACAGGTTCCATTCATTAATGCTGTGGCATAACACCTGTATGTCAAGTCTGCTTTATCAGGGAAAGGTGAATATTTTTTTTCAACATTATTATGTGTTCCAATTTAATTTTAAATACTCTGTAGATATATCAACTGCTTTGGCTAGTTGCAGGAAGCCACTAGTAGGAGCACTAGTAGGAGAAAAAAATCATTTTTTAATAAAATTTGCAGAGAATTAAAACATTCATATAATTAAACACAAATAAAAATAATTCTAGAGTACTGAATGTTTATAGGAAAAATAGTTATTGAATGAAAAATCAGATTTTTTTTCCTCTTTCATTGCTAGTTATAACCAATATATTAATTTTTTTTTCAGTTCTATGGAAAATTTCCTTTTAATGTGTTCTAGCTGCACTAAAAATACATGTACTTAACTTGCTCCAGTATCTATTTTTGTTGGTATAGAAATCAGTCAGTGTTTGGAGACTTCTACCTTATGTAGGTAGAAGAAAATAATGCAGACATGTCTGTATTAGTTTATTCAAAAATTCAGTTAGGCCTGATTCTTTAGCTTACTGATTTTTTATTCAAGGGCTAGAGTACAATGTTCTCAAACTTTTCTAATGAAGTAATAGATATGCAGCCTAACAAAATAAATCATAAGACTGACATATGGCTGACATACAGCTTTTTAATTTGTCCAAGGAATACTCTGATTTGTGATAATTGCCAATCTGCAATTTAAAAAGCAATTAAATGTATTGAAGGTACAAAAGTTTGCATAGAAATATATTTGTAATTTTAGGCAGATATAAATACTTGTCTCTAAGTACACAAATTTGTGCAAATCCTAGCATTATAATAAAAATGTCCTAATGACTTAATTGTATCAAGCAAATGTCATCTACTGTAATTTCATTTAAAAATAAATTTTATTGTTTTGTATTCTACTACTGTAACACCAATGTGTAATATTCAGTACTCCCCAAAGATACACTGTAGGATGCTGTCTGTAAGATATAACAGGAATTCTTGGATTCAGATTTTGTCAGAACAGTGTGTTATACAGTGTATTTTATCATCTAGAGAAATTATGCTATGCTAAGGAACTTAAAAAAAAAAGTTTCTTTCCCCTCATTTGTTTCATTAGCTTTTCTATAATGTTTTTTATAAATTAATTTTACATATTGCCTCATCTTCTTTATTTATATTTTAAGAGCCTTTTTTTTAAAATTTAGGAACAGAGATAAAATCATTGCTTACTGAAGCAAGTAGACTTTGAATCCAGCTATGCACATTAGAAGGATGTTACACACTGCATACTTTTAATAATGATCATTTAGAAGATAATTTTAGCATCCACACAAGGGAAAAATGGATTTTTGATGAGTTCTTATATGACCGTATGTGGTATTAGTCAGTGTGAGGTATTGCTAGCGAGCTCATTGCTTTCAAAAATCAAAGTTAAATGGTTCATCTATCATCAGAATTTGTGTCTGGGTGACTTGTCTGAACATCAGTATGATTTATGGTTTGAATTGGAGGAGTCAACCATGCATGTTTCTTAGTTTATCGTTTTATGCTGTCTTCAATTAAATGTCTATAAACACAGTGATGACTTTATGACATTCTCCATCAATAAAGACTATCAGATTTTGCATGAGAATATGTAATTTTCAGAAAAAATAATGACCTTTTGACTTCTATATGCCCTGTTGTACACATGATGTATATAGCATGTTTAGACTTCAGTTTTTATCCCAGATCCATTTGATTTTAATCTTCCAGACTAATTAAGACAGTGACCATATTTTATTTAACCTAATTCAGATAGACTACCATCTAGAATTTTTTGATGAAACTATCAAATAGTAATATATCCTGTAGTAATGGTAAGATATAACAGGTGCATGTCTCTAAAAGTATTTAGACAATATATTATTTTAATTGTACTAAAACAAACAGAAAGTGATATCAGAACATTTATTGCATATTGGTTCTGTATTTGATTATTTTACCATTTCAAGCTTTTTTCATAAGAAAAAATAATGCATACATTAAAATTAAATTAAAGAATTCTGCAAAATGGATGAATGTTAAAAAAACATAGGCTTTCATTTTCTTCAGGGACATTGAATAATGATACTTTCACTCTTCATATTTATGAATTATGGTATAGCATACACAGTGGCAGCATATGGAGGTTGAATCATTTTCTGTGCAGCTGTGCCCTGATATTGCTGTTGACAGCTATGCATTGTAAAAAAAAAAAAGAAAAAAATTAGTATTCCAGTTCTTAAGGCTATATTGAATATCTTTTCAATATGTTTTTATTGGAAAAGTGTATATTATGTGATTTTTTTCTTATGTCATGAAAGCTGAAGGTGGTTAAAGTACCATTTATCTGAAATGTAGCTAGTATAGTTTTTAAGTAAAATTTGGGCTGAAGAAGGAAATCTTTCATGTGTAAAATCTAGTTAAAACCAGCTTCCATGTTCCTGCATATTCTGACAGAGGCCTGAGACATGGGTAAATACATGTTAGGTATATGTTCAACGTTTCACTAGCACAGGTTGTTGAAAATTATAAACATAATGTATGCTCGTTCCAGCCTGCCTAATATTCTTCTGAGCCTTTGTGGAGATGCCTGCTGTAAATATTTCTGTCTCATGAGGCGATGAGCTGAATTCATTTTGCATTTGGTGTATTCTCACAAGTTACGAGTTGGCAGACACCAGATGGTGCTAGGGAGACAACTGTCAAAAACCTCTGCAAACCTGAGTCAAGCTGAAGTTAATAGTGTCTGAGGTTTTGCTGTTGAGTAGGTGTCCTCTGTTAAGTAGGGTAATCCTCCTTTTGTTGTAATGATTAATATTTTTCAAGTATGTCTTCTCAGATTCTTTCACCCCTTCAATGCAACTTGAATTGCATCTCATGTAGGCCATGTATAACAATAATATGTCCATGTGATTGTAACAGGTGTTTTTAAAGCTTTCTTACAAAATTGCTATCTATGACTGCATTATATTCCTTCTATGGCAGTGACAGGTAATGGAAAGATTAATATTTCTTAGAAGAAAAAAAGAAGAAAAGAAGAAGGCCTGCTACACTGGATATATAGCTTTTCATAAGACGACTTTGAAGACATCAAATATGCAGCATTTCTACTCTGGAGTTTTGAGCATCTTACATGCACCAGAAGAGGTTTCTCAGTAGCCTGCATCACAGTAGTTGTACGTTATATGCCACCTCACTTAGGGTACCTTCGTCTTGACAAAACTGTTCCATATTATTCCTTTTAATGACAGAACCCACCTGAAAATAAGCATGTCCTGAAAATAAACAAACACTTGCTGGGTGAGGGTTTTTTTTCCTAAATTCTACACCTTATGAATCAGGCTATCAGATTTAGTTTGTGCATAGTATGTTGGGTCAGGCTATTCCTTCCACCAGTTTTGCCATACATTATGGTCTGATTTTTGGAGAGCTTTTGGAGATATATAAAATATTTCACCCTTCATTTGAGGATATGAATCCTTCCACCCAACAGTATATGCAGCCATCTGTACCACAGGACTTTGCACCTGTAGTATGTGATTACATCTGAGACTGGATTTAGTGGTGCTTCTAGACTTCTCTGGGATTTCCATTGCTAGAAACAGCAGTAACCTCATTTTGTTGTAAAATATTACTTTCTGGCTAAACATCTAAGGGAGTTATGGAAGGGAAATATCATCTGGGCATTTTTGTGTCTCTTTGTTAGTTCCCGTTTGCTATCTGGGATGTTGTGTGACTGGCAGAAAAGCACACGCCAGGAAAACTCATGCTGTGAATGTTCATTCTAGTATCATCAAAAGGATATTTGTAATATCTATAACATATCTCCAGTTTGGTAATTTCAGTAAACCAAGAGAGTCCAGGTAATGTAAGCCATTTTGGGGTCTTGATACAACAGAGAGTGGATGAAGTAATACAGTAAGATCTTTGACATGGTGGCAGTCCATGAACCATCTTTATTTAGGACTAGACATCAAAATTTAATCACCTCGTGTGTGGAATGTCTGTCAGTGTTGGCAATGACAGTAGTTATCCATATGTTTGGTACCTCGGGGAGCTGATATCTCAGCATATGGGCCTAATTTAAACAGACAGTCAAGTAACCATGTTTTACATTAACAAACAGCCTGTACCTGAGAACAGCCTTCTGTTTAGGGAATCTTTGTAAAGTGATAGGAAGCTCTACTGTATAAGTCATCCTTGTTTTGCCATATTAAAAAGTCAGCACTTTCTAATGGATACCACATGGTGCTATGGTTATTTTGTTATCTTAGGCAGAGAAAAGAATCACAATATGTGCTGACAAATGTGAACTTTTCAACACTAGTATATCTGACAACCACAAGAAGACCATAACTTAAACAAAATTGAATGGTAAAGAATCATAGGAACATATGAAAATTCAAACTGGAAGGACCTCAGGAGGTATCTGGTCCAACCTCCTGCTCAAAGCAGGCTCAGCTTTGAGGTCAAACTAAGCTGCTCAGGGCTTTATCCACTCTGATATAATCTCTTCCAGTACTTGGCTCTCCTCATGGAGACTTTCCAGTCTGAACCTGCCCTGTTTCAAGGTCCACTTGCCTCTCATCCTTTCACTGTGCACCAATGCAAAGACCCTGGCTCCATCTTCTTGATAACCTCCCCTGGCAGGCTCTAGCCCCCTCACTGTGGCCCTATGGTGAACTTGCTCCAGTTTATCAGGGTCTTCCTTGTACTGCGAGGACCAAAACTGGATGCAGTATTCTAGAGGCCATCTGACAAGTGCTGAGCAGAGAGGGGCTAATCACTTCTCTCAGTCTACTAGCTGTGCTCCTCTTAATACAGCCAGGATGCTCTTGGCTGCCAGGGCTCGCTGCTGGCTCACGCTCAGTTCAATGTTTGCCAAGAACCCCATGTCCTTTCCAGCAGAGCTGCTCCCCAGGAAGTCACTCCCCAGCCTGTATCAGTGCAGGAGCAGGACTTGGCAATGTCCTTGCTGAACATCATAAAGTTCATGTTGATCCATTCCTCCATCCTTTTCAGGCCCCTCTGTTTAGCAGCCCTGCCCCCATGTGTATTGACTTGCCTGTCTGATTTGGGATTATCTGCAAACTTGCTAAGAGTGCCCTCTGTCAGCTCCTCTGAGTCTTTGATTAAGATACTAGAGAGGAGAGGTCCCAATATAGACTGCTGTGGTAGTCCATTTGTTACTGGCTTCCAGATAGAGTTTGACCCATTTACCACTACCCTCTGAGCCTGACTATCCAAACAGTTTTTTAGCCATCTGGTTGAACATCCATTCAGTTGTACAGATCATAATGACTTAATTTTGATATTGTGGGAGATAGTGTTGAAAGCCTTGCTAAAGTTGGGGCAAATGATGGTATTATACAAGGGTTTTATACAGGAATGGCAAAACATTGTTGCTGGACATTTGAAGAAAAAAACTACTAAAATACAAAAGATTTTTAGACAAGAAATTAGACTGACAGTTCGCAGGTTGTTATTTAAAAAAACACTGAAGAATAAAGATGAGTGTGGAAGAGTTCTGAAGGAGATAGGCATGCAGGGTGCGTAACTGAAGGAAAAAGGCCTTGCTGCTTAAAAGATATAAATCATTCAACTAATTTTAGAACCTTCTGAATTCATGTTAGGTGGGATTAAGCACTAAATTCATCTCTAAATTTGGCAGTCTACCTTTAGTTGTCAACATACAGGGAATGTGTTTGTGCCCCTATTAGACAAAACAGTTAATGGAGATTGCATAAATATTTTGCTCATTCTTAAACAGTTTGGTTAGTTGAAGAGCTCTTTAGAATATTTCAGTTCAATGTACTGGCTAGGTCTCTCTCCAATGGCTGTGAAGCTTAGACATCTAATTCAATTGTTGATACTTACATGGGAAGTATAAACTAAAATAAATATAAAAGTAAATGATAAAACGATTTTTCAAAGATTAAAATATGGAATTTAAGAACAATATTTTAGTAAATTTATTCAGAGTGTAAAATAGTCTGCTACTGACACACTTATCAGCATGCTGAAAACGTTAATTGTTAATTCATATTTGAAGAGTGCACTGCCTATCAAGTAATGGACACTTTATTGTCTCTTCCTTTTTTTCCAGGTGTTTGCTTCCTCAATCAGTTTAACGACAACTTTCCAGCTTTCCATTCCATTAAACATTGTAATATGCAACACACTGATATTAAGGTGGATGACATTTGCCCAGATGTTTCAGCATTGATGAAATGCTAAATAGTATTGATTTACTGTACTTTAAAAGAATTCAGGAATTATATTTTCCCAGAAGATTTTGTTAGAGTGAACTAATTTTCAGTGTTAATCACACAATAATTAAAGATATGTATGATGATTTCTGGGCATGATTTGTTAACTTATGATGCTTGTAAAAAATGGTGGTTCCCCCAGTCACATTGGAAAGATGAAGGATTGCATGAATCAAAGATTCATAAACCTAGTTATAAAGTGTCATCAGAAAATTAAGGACAGAATAAAAGATTATCTGTGATGGTTCAGAAGAAAAAGCAATGAAAGGAAGGGCAAACAGGACTATATTAAATTCATCACTACTTTTAGTTATGTGATGGTGTCACGTGTCTTTGCATCTGCTCCACTACAGTACATACTATAGACAAAGCATTATGGTTCTGCTTACCAGAACAAAACAATCCTATTTAGCACTTCTTTATATTTGTGAATAATATAGTCAATGCATAGTATTGTAAACTGTTACAATGTTCTGAGTTTTTTTATTTGTATCACATAAATTCACATAATCATGAGCAAATAATTGATATCTTACCGATATTTGGATCCAACGTATGAAATTGTCTCTCTGTGTGTGTTGAATATACCTATCTTTATAAAGTTTCAGATTTATGAATGATATCTCTTTCTGTACTTAGACCCATTTATTCTCAGAATGACAAATATATCTGTTATACCTCAAAAGTCCTAAAATGTCTTAGATATTTTTCCAGAGTTTTTGTACAATTTCAAGTCTATCTTTTCATGAGATAGTCAGACACTCATAAAGGCAGCCCTATTTTATTTTTACAGGATAAATTTGGAAGGTTAACATATGACTTGACTTGATTACTTCTAGTTGCTTATATTAAAAAGAGAAAAAAAACCAAAATTCATAAAAGTCTTGAAGAGTCTCTTTGCCTTGGGATAAAAGTAAGTTAGCTGTTTAACATTTCTTATCTATTTATGTGCGCAATGGTTGTTAGCTGCTGTGGCTATTATCAGCATGTGTGAATACCCTAGAGTTTTCAACTCTTTTTAACATGGATTCTTTTTTCAGTTGCATACTCCCTTGAATTTTACAGCATATGCATGTTGAAATCTTAAGAGCTGCTTTATACCTATTTTCAAAAGTCTTAAAATACTACAGTCTCATGATAGAAGTTACAAGATTCATTTCAGTGGCATTTTGGCTTTATTGGGCGAAGACATGGGAAACCTGTAATTAACATTATGTCTGAGTGTATGCTGTATTGTCTTCTAGTAATGTCTGAATTGATCCTTTATCTTTTTCCCTTTTGAAGAGAGAAAAGAGTGTAAAATACCAACTTAGTATCAAAAGAGAAAATTAGCTGATTAGACCTACACAAGTCCATATAAACAGGTAGGATGCACCTGAGGGTGCTGGCTGATGTCATTGTGAGGCCTCTTCAAAAGGTCATGGCAGTCTGTGGGAGGTTCTTGATGACTGGAAGAAGGTAAATATTATACTCATCTTCAAGAAGGAAGGTCCAGGGGACTACAAGCTGGTCAGTCTCACCTCAGTCACTGGGAAGATGATGGAAGATATCCTCTTGGAAGCTACTTCCAAGCACATGAAGGCCCAATAAGGTGTTTGGGAACAGTCAACATAGATTTAGCAAGGGCAAATCGTGCCTGACCAACCTGATTGCTTTGTATGATGAGGCAACTTGTGCTGTGGACAAAGGGAGGGCAATATCTTGACTTTAACAATGCCTTTGACATACTCTCACAAAGTCTCCTTATCACCAAAATGGTGAGATACATGCTGGATAAATGGACAATAATGAGGGTGGAAAATTGACTGGACTGCCAGGCTCAAAGAGCTGTGATTAGTGGTGCAAAGTCTAGCTGGTTGCCAGTAACAAGTAACATCCTTCAGGGATGGAGAAATGGGTTAACAGGAACCTCATGAAGTTCAACAGATGCAAATTCAAAGTCCTGCCCCTGCCAGTGCAGCAGTACAGGTTGGGAGCCAACTGGATAAAAGCTTTGCAGAAAAGCATCTGGGGGTCCTCGTGGACAACAAGTTGAATGTAAGCTAGTAGCAAAGATGTTCAATTACAGTTTGAACTCTATTAGCAAGAAAGTGGTCAGCAGGTCCAGGAGAGTGATCATTCCCATCCGTTTGGCACTAGTGATATATATACCAAAGGAGGCATCATCTTACCAACTTGGTATAACTATGAAAGGTGAACAGAGTATAACAACAGAATGTTTTCTGCAACATTAAGCAGTGTGAAACCATAATTTGCACCAAGCACATTCAAATTAAGTCTGAATGTCTCCCAAAATGGACATCTTCATTTAGTTAAATTCATCTGCTACTATCTAAAATCCATTTTTGCCATGGGATACACTTCTACAGCTTTTGGCTTTAGCTAGAGTCATTCTGTTCCCCAGAGATCTATATGCCTGCTTAAAGGCAGGCACAACTCAGTACACTGAAAGCCTTTTCATAATTCTGTATACATTCTCATTCCATCCTAACCACCACAGTCTGCACACTCTGCCTAACAAAATTGTATAAAATAAGGTGCCACAGAAAACAGTAGGGATGGTCTTTACAGACAGCAAAAGTGTATTCCCAGTTAAATAGCACTAAAACCAGAAACATATGTTTCTATTTCATTGACATATTCCTAGCCTATTTTGCAGTCAGCTGTAAAGGAGACAAGGCTGACCAGTGCTGCACATCATGGCACCAAATACCACATCCACTGACAAACAGTTTTGCCTTCAGTTCTATATGCTGCCTCCTCATAAGATGTCCGCTCTAGAAAAAAATAGGACAGCAACAATTATTGCTTTCTCTTATCAAGAAAAAACATGTTCACCCAGCTGCCCCACATGCCTCCATGATCAGGCTCTCTCTCATTGCTAAAATGCTTTCCAAGGCTGAAGTTTTACCCTTTTTGGCTCCTGACAAACCGGCTACCTCTCCAGAAATGTGGTCATTTCATTCACTGATCTGGTAGAATTGTCCCACTCCACAAACTGTAACTATAAAGAGACAGGCCATGGCCATGGCCACCACCCCGAGCCACTGCTTCACCGGGATGAAGTTTCTCATCAACATAATCTAAGCTGGTTGTTAGCTCTGCTTTGAGCAGGAGGTTGGACTAGGTGATTTGCAGAGGTTCCTTCCAGCCATTTTTTTTCTGTGAATTGATGATTCTACACCTGGGTTAACTAGCCCACATAACAGTGCCTTGCATATTCCTCAGCACTGGCTATCTCCATGCCTGCAGTTGCACTGGCTATCTCCATGCCTGCAGTCTGCTGCTCTGCTACATGGGTCTGCCAGTATGAATGAGTGGTGCCATCTTGTTTCAGCTCCAGAACACTTCCTGGAAGCTTGCTCTACAGACAGCTCCTCCTAGAACTTCTTCAGAAGGAGGTGCACCTCCTAATCATTAGCCCCAGATGGTGCCTCAGGGGCTGCTGTGCATTGCGAAGGATGGAGCATGCCATAAAGAGGGTCTTGGCAGTCTGTGGGACATATTATGACATCCAAGGGCTATGCAGGCAACACCATGACACTTTCAGGATGCTAAAAGCGGACTTTATTGCAAAGTGCATCTAACAGTGAGTACAGCTGTAAGACTGCTCTAAAGGAGCAGCTAAAGGGAGTGAGAAGCCAGAGTCAGAAGAGAGAGACTGTCTGCTAGGAAGAGAGGAGTAAGAAGACAAGGGGAAAGATAGAGGGGCCATGGTCAGAATCTACAACATCTAGTGGCATTTGAAATCAGTCTGGGCATACTGCCTTTGTGGTTTGTCCTTGAAATCCAGGTCGAGAAGACATAATAATAATAATGAGCATGGCTAGGAATGTAGACAGCTTGAGTTTGCAACATTCCTCTCCAACATTGCTTGCTGATATGATAGCTGAGTCCAAACTGAGACCACTTGTAGATGTCAAAAAATTGAACTGATGGCTAAAATAGATCAGGTTACTTCAGAGTCTTTCTGTATCTGAACTGTGAACACAACACACGAGTCCTTTCTTGTCCTCAGTCATTCCCTCACTGCATTACCTTAAACAATTCTGTTGATTTTTCATCTGGAAAATGGACAATAATAAAACCAAGTTACCATATATGGCAACTGTTAAAATTAATTAGTTAATGTAGGGGAGCTCATTTCCCCAGATGCTTCCTATGGCCTACAACAGAGGCATATAGAAACCAGAAAAGGGAATTGCATGTTTAAACTAGACAGTTTCATCATTCAGAGAGAAAGAAAGAATAGGCATAGGCTGTCTGAAATTTCAGTTTCCTTTTCTTTTTACACTTATGTCTGCATTTGGAAGACTAATGCTCTAATAATACTTGGTACTGATTTGGAAATTTAGATGACACATTTGGGTTTCTTAAGTAGTTAGACTTAAGCTATCTCATTAATAAATGATGACTTAAAAAAATCCTTCTACCTTTCATCTTATTATAGAAAGAAGGGCTGGAAACCCTCCAGGGTGTTACTGTACCAGTCCTTCAATGTGTATGTAATATTATCATGTGATTTAACCAGCCCAGTCTTTAATAAATCAATTGATAGGGCTGTTCCTTGGCCTCAGAAACATTATTTTGTATATTTTTGTATTCATTTTGAGGGTTTTTTGTGTGTGTATGTATGTATATAAAAGTATAAGTACATATATATATATGCCCATATATAACTATATATATGTACAATATAACTATAAATCTGTGTGTATACAAGTGTTATTTTATGAGTTTGTTACATCTTATAGCAAAATATGCTTTCTGTGCAAGCTTACACAGGCCTGTCTGGGATCACGTATTCTGCAGCAGCAGAGGACTACACTGCACTGGCTTTCCCACTACCAGTCTCATCCAGATTGCATGTAGCCCAAGTCTGACTGAGTTATCATGGTAGGCATACTGATAGCTTCTCTGTAGTTCATTTCCTATCTGTAAAGTGAAAGACTAGTTGAGTAGATAAACACATCAAAGGCTATGAGACAAATACTGAAATACAGTACTAACATAATGAGACCAAATATATACATAACTAAAAACAGGAGAATTACAAAGCCATGATGATTTTATCCTGGCTTCTAAAAGAAGCACTTATTAAACATCTTGAAAAGTCTGATTCAGGAAAGCATTTAAACATGAGCTTGACTTGAAGTTTATAGTACTTAACCACTTGCCTATAGCTAATTATGTGCTTAAATGGTTTCCTGAATTTGTAAATTAATATAAATGCATATGAAGTGAGGGGTTTTAGGTTTTTTTTTTTTTTTTTTTTTTTTTCAAAACATGACTTAAAGAAGAGATGGGTTGACCTCTTGGCTTCCAGTTGTTTTCTTCTCACTGAGATTTTGGAGCTGAGACCCAAAAAGATACTATTTTTTTTTCTTAAAAAATAAAATAACAGCTATCAAGTATTTCTCACTCATTTTCATCCTTTCTTGAAACGCTGGCTTACACATTGTGTATAGTTTACTTCAATTTGTATTTTGGTAAGTTAAAGCGTAAATATTACTTGTAGCCATTTTATTATGTACTGAATAACTCATCTGCTGCTATTCCCTCATAAACTCTCTCTTCATTGCTCTGAAAATAGAATTCTAATGGGTGCGCAGTTCCAGTGCCAATGCCTTCCTGTGCTGTTCATCTAAGAGTAACTCTCTGCGCAGGAGGAGGAAAAAGTCAGAATTACTCCTTATGTTGGTCCTAAAATAAGAGCTTTTTTTGAGATTATATGGACTGCAAAATTACAAAACTTGCAAGGTTTACATTTTTTCCATTTCTACAAAAAGTAAATATTTAGACAAAAAATAAGACAACTGGAATAGATACAGATGGAACAGGTTGACTATTTAGAGTCACTGACACTAGGGATGGTGCAAGAAGTAGTCCAACAAGTTTACATTATTAAAATCAATCAATAATTTTAAAAGGTAGGGTTTTTTTGTGGTAAGTCATGTTTCTTAAAGAAAGATAAGTGTTTTCCTTACACTAAAAATTTATTAAAAAGTTTTAAAGATTACCTTTACAATTGTCTTGCGTCTTTTTTCCAGATCCTGCTTTAAGAAATTTTTCTTTTTTTTTTTGCACTATTTACTACAACCAAATGTTTTTACTGTAATTGCTCACATATTTTTTCGTGATGCTGAGTCTGTAAGATGTTTCAGTAATCATTTAATCAGTAATAACACATTTTTATATTCCTACTGCATGATTAAATTAATATGGTTTACAAATAATGTGTTACTTTTGCAGAAATCAAACATAAAATTAGTAGTCTAAGTAAGATCAGGATTTTTCCATGTTAATTATAAATAAGCAACTGTTTCTAACAGTTACAATATAGCTAAACTTAACTTACAGGAACAAAAATACAGAAAGAAAAAAATACCTGTAACACCATTTACACAAATAACTTAATTTGTCCGGTTGCAGGTGTTGCTTAATTTTTTCTCATTGTCATTGTGTTGTGTTTCTAGGATATGACTCTGATCTCTTAGCAAGAAATTTGTCAAGGCCTAAAAATACCTCAAGATCTCTTTCTCTGATGGGAACACAAAATGTTTAAAAAAAATTGAAAGCAATAAAGCATGGATCAAAACACTTCTGAAACATGAAATGTATTCACTTCATCTGCAAATATGTCTACTTCTTTATCACATGTTTTTTCTATACTTTTGGTTTATATGTTGAAGATTTTTTACTTCTTACCTTTATTCTTTTATTGTTTCTTCCAACTTTATTATCTTTCAGTAGCATTTAAAAAAGTGTTGAAGTCAATGTTCAAAATAGAAATACAGTTAGTCTTTAATCACAGAAAATATTTTAAAGTAAGATGATGTCATCTATAGATTAGTTGAATATTAGCCTTAATCAAAGATTTCCCTGACAGCTTTCTCTCTAAATGAAAAGGCATTAAATTGCCCATTCTTGGGGTAAGAGACTTTCTTCACCATGACAGAATAAACCTTAGAGCTATTTGAAACATTTGTAGATAAAATAATAGGGTTTCAAATAGATACATAAAAAAACTAAAAATCTAAATCAGAATCTGATCATATTGGACCATTCTAGCAGTAGAGTATCTGAGATATTGGTGCCTGCTCTGACAGAGTTAACTTGGAAATCATAGCCTGGCATTCTTTATACCTAACTCCTAATTAAATATCTTTCTTAGTTCATATGAATATCCAAAAAGACTTTTGTTATTAAGATAGGTGGTAAGTATGACATACACTGTTTAGTGAATTCTTCTGCTCTGTACTGACAAGGTTCTCAGGAAGAGTTAAACTTACTCTGCCTTTATGCCTTTGGCAGGCAGGGCATGATCAGTATCTCAATGGACCCCGAGAGGCAAAAAGTCAAATATCATGCAAAGGGTTCTGGCACAACAGAAATAGGATACATTTGGCCAGCAAATTTCACAGAATTAAAATAGCTGTATAGTAAGTAGCTGACTTTTAATGTGTACAGCCAATATGTGTATTTCCCAGTGCTTGATCATGGTGATGACAGATGATTGCCCAACTATGTTGTTTGTGTCCTCATGAAATGGAAATGTTTTCAAACTTTTCAGTCTTGCTGTAGGTTCAGTTCTAATGACTGCTGATGAAATTCTTGAAGACTCTGATTTATAAAGGGCTTCATCCCTAAATGTGTTCTGTAATCTCGGGAATATTGTATTGTGAAAATCAATGAAAGATTTTTGCCCAGATTCCTATGCTTAACAGTATCTAACACACAATCATTTCCTTTACTTGTTTCCAAGTAAGAGCCCTATAATCTTTATGTAATTCTCTGCATCTTATAGTCTTAAACTAGTATTGTAGAACATGGTCATGTTTTTAAAACCCGTTCTAAAGTCTTAAATGAACTGGAATATCTTTAAAAGAAGGAGTGCCCTTCATTCAAGGTACGTTGTCAGTTGTTCCTGACATCATTTTATGATATAATTTGGGAGGGAACACCTGAAACAACTTTTAGTCTAATATATCTGAGAATTTATCAGAGTAGTAAGACTGAAATTCAAAAAAATTATGTCAGAAATTCCAGTAATACGACAGCCATGTGAAACTGAAACCCAAAATGTGTGAGAAGGAGGTACTTAATTGTCTTTTTTTCTGATAGGTAATGATTTCTCCGTGGGAAATCTGATCAAAAGTGATATGGTAAATTTAAATTGTTTAGCAAATGTTGGATCTATATATATACATACAGGACATTTGATCCTTTGGAAAAATTAACTGTAGTTACATAATATCTGTTAGTAATTTTAAATTAAAGTATGCCCAATTCCTTTTTTTTTTTTTCCTCATACAATTACTTCCTTTTGGGTATTATATGAGTATAATATTTATGACTTTTCACTGATGTTTCTTTTCCTTTTTTTTGATTCATTTCTTATGTCTCAATAATATATTAAAATGTGTTAGTGTGGATCTGACTCTAGGTAAATGTGTATATGTACCACGACCAAGTAAAGAAACAGCTGAGTATAATTAAAACATCTATATATCAAGAGCTTATGTTTGTAATTCCATCCATAGATACACAATACACTCTAATTTCAAAGTCTGAAGGTCAGTGAAAAGCTATATGAAATAGAGTACATTTAATTGCAACTGAATATTTTCCATTTGGGTATTCTTTATAAATCTGTTGTAACCCCATATGCTACTGTCTATGGTTGAGCTTTTCAGATATTGTTGAGTGGGATCAATAAAAACTGATAATAGGAGGCTGTGGAATTTTATATACCCACACTGTCAATGTGTTTGCCCTAGACATGTCTCAAGAAAAGTGGTTCAAAATTCTCAACTCCCTAGAATACTCCTGGGTCTTTTACACAGTTTTATTTAACCAGAGAGTTTGGAACTCTGAAGCTGGAATAATGAGCATATTTATTTCTTGACTTCATACAGCTGGTTTGCTGAGCTTCTAAACTTCTAGTACTTTGGTTACACCAGATTTCATGGTATTTCTTCGGTTGCTGAATGTATTCCCGTACTTTGGTCACACAAAGAGTCTCACTCTTGTTTGCTTTCAGTATTACTATTAATTCTAAAGCTAGTTTGAATCATATCTTCCTATTTCAAGGGACTGGAAACTGTTTGCTTTTTGTTATCCTTTATTACTGATATGAAAATTTTTAAAACTCAGCAGATCAAAAGCTAGAATATCTGAAGATGTTGATTACTGTTATTATTCAAATTAGTTACCTGAAAGAATTAATCATGTTGATGGTTAAAGATAATGTGGTCACTTATCTATATACCTTAACATTCGCTATCCTGGAAGCTGAACTGCCACAACTGTTCAACATGTTGGTATTGCTTTTTCTGATCCAACTGAAAATTCCATAAGTCAATTTCACAAAAAAATTTTTTTTGAAACAACTTTCAGGACACAAATCTTCCAGGATTTACTTGAGAAAAACCTCTAGCTTGATCTACAATGAGCAGTCATTCTTTGGCCTTTCTACTATTAACATATTATCCACAATTAGTGTCACAAGTTTGCCATTAGAAACACAATTTCATCAAGACATATTTCTCAATTATTATTTCAATAGCCTTATACGAGGAATTTAAGTTGTTCCTATAAGAAAAGAACCACATGTAGACAAATTTTCTAAATAGGACCTAACTGTGATCCTAAATCTGATTTTTGGAAGTTCTGAGCATTCAGCATATTACTTATTAGGAGTCATAAGCAACAAACTCCTATTTTTAACATTTTGCCAAGACATTTTCCTGTATACTAAAAAAGCTGCTAAGTATTCAACCACTCTCCTTTAATCTTAAT
The DNA here is from genome assembly GCF_036370855.1 of Dromaius novaehollandiae. Taxonomy (NCBI): domain Eukaryota; kingdom Metazoa; phylum Chordata; class Aves; order Casuariiformes; family Dromaiidae; genus Dromaius; species Dromaius novaehollandiae. The sequence goes on along the minus strand of NC_088099.1, from coordinate 126,222,016 downwards.
TTGTCCTTTACATTAGAGATTTTAACCCCTTGCTTGTCAAGAAATGTGAACATATTTCTGTTTGTTCAAAATTGTGGCAAATTACATATGCCCTCATTCAAACAGTCATGCACTCAAAGTTGTGACCTGCCAATATTAACTTTGTTTCTATAGTCTTAGATCATCCTTTGTGTAATTATACATGACAATAGCTCTATCATATTACGAGGCACATTATCCCAGCAAATATTCAGCAGTCTTTTGGGCCTCTCTGTCCCCCTCCATCCCTTTAATCATTGATGAATCAAGTCCACTTTCTTATGTAGCTGTATCAATAATTGCAGAGTAACAACTAGATCCATTGGTTCAGCAACTAGTATATACAACAGCATACGTGAGAAAATCTCTGCAATAGTTTAGTTTTCTTTTCAAAAATTTTCAACTCCATCAAACAATTAACCTCAAGAGAGTAACTACAGTATCTTTCATAGGTCAGAACCCTCTCTGAATTTTCTTCATCCTTTTGCTGGTGAGATTTATCTGAAATACTGTCTATGGTCTTGATGATTTACTCTTGCAACGATAGTTGAAATTCAGAACAAGTGTAGAGAACAGTTTCTAGAATCCATGCAGAAATGGAGATCCTGTGGTATGAGGGAAGAATAGGAGAGGGGATACTGTTGTCGTCGACCAAAAACTGTGGTGGGAGGAAGGATAAGCAGAGAAGAAAAAGAAGTTAAGGTTATTTAATTTAAGGGGAATAATGGAAAAAAATCAAATGGTTTGATGGGCTACACACAACAAAAGTTTATATTGACTATTACAAGGCTGTTTTAGGCATAGAGAAGGAATATCTTTATCAGTTCATCTGCCCACAGCCTTCCCAAAGGTCCTATCTTTCTCTAATTAATTTCTTAGAAGACATTTTTCAGATTTTTGACCACCTGTCTTTTATCAATTCCTGCTGTTATTTTGTTTTCCTATTTCCCCATGGTTTGCCTCTTCTGCACGATATGCTTTTCAGGGCAGCTATGCAGTGCTCAGCACTTTGCCTAGATCAAAATTTTCTATGATTTTTGAACTCCAGCAGTGACATTCTCTGGGCACTAGGAAGATGAGTTGTTGTTCTGTGGTGGAAAACTTTATCATGTATGTGTGCAATTATATATAAACGCACATCCTGCTTTATGGCTGCCTATGGACTTATCTATAGTATATATGTATTCCTTTATATTCTATTATTTTTTTATGTAACACTGTTTCTTCCTTTTGGTTCATTTTATCTCCATAAGATAATACCAACATTGCCACTTAATATCAAGAGTCCTGTTTAACTTTCCATGGGTCTGCACCTTTAATACCACTGTATTCTTTAATATTTAAATATGATGTATAATTCGTCTATTTCCTAAGTAAGTGATAATTGTTTCTTGTGAAATTATTCGGGTTTGTGGCATGTCTATGGAATTATGTGTATATCATATATACATATTTCTGAGCAAGTATATTCTCATGTAAGATGATATATCAGAGGGGTTTTTTGTTGTTGTTTTGTTTCCTTTTCAAAATCTTTTGCTGTAAGAGCCAGTACTGGGTGTCAGCCCTCATTGCTCATTTTGTGGGGCCTCCCCTTGAAGAAGGCTTGAAGTAGAGTTGCATTTAACAGCTGTGTGGAAAGAGAGAAAAGCTGATGGTTAGATTAAGCACCAGAGTCTCATTTAAAAGTTTTATTTAGATTTTATCCCAGTTTAAACTGTGTGGTTTATTAACTTAGTCTTAAAATAACAGGATTTCATATTTCACCTTTTACTAATAAGTTATAATTGAATTAAAATTACTCCTGTAACTTCCTCATCATTAGACTTGATGAACTACTATAACATAAATAAATCCTTGTACCTGTGTAATTAGATTATGAATTTGGGAAGCGGGGAATAGACCTTGTCTATCTATATATTTGTACAGCAGATCATACAATAGGATCCTAATCCTGCTTGAGGATATTTAGGTACTTTTGTAATATATGCTTATGCTGGAAGGTTGAAATGAATTTCCAGGATTTGTATGGATATGTATTGTGATTTCCTAATATATGTCTGCTACTTAAATAATAAAACTGCTATTTACTACCTGACAATTTCCATGAGAAAAATGTTTACATTGATGAATGAACCCTTATTATTAATAAACCAAACCCATTATTTCTAGCTAATATTTCTTCTCATTGTAAAAAGGCCTAAAGAGAACACTTCCTAGTTTCACATTACATAACCAAGGGCCAAGAGAAAATAAAAGAACTGTCTTAGTACTAGAAGATGCAAATCATTCAAACAATTGTAATCATTAATAGAAAAATATAAAACATTTATGTATATTTAATTTTGACGTGTAATTATGAACACAATGCAAATATGAGCACATGCAAGCATATACAAGTATATTGAACATTTGTTAATATTTTCATAACTTGATATGTATATAATTTTATATGTAAATAAAATCTTAATTCTAAATCTAATATCACCTACTAAATTGGCTAATTATAACCCCTACACAGGATTTTCTAAAAATTTGACTTGCACTTCCATCTTGCTTTCTTCCATTCCTTTAGTCGCAAGCTTCTTGAGGATATTTAAGCAACATATTTGTTAATCCTATAGTTTTGCTTTGCAAATGTGAGGAAAGTTATTGTTCTGTTGAAGACTGTCCTATAAAAACATATCTCTGAGGGTATGAATATGATTTAACCTTTCCTTCAGGGACAAAGGTGCTGAATTGTGCTTTGAAATTCAATAGCTATTCCATAAAACATTTTTTTAAGTGGCAACAAAATAAATACAGGTTTTCAGTGTCTGTGTCTTAGTTGAAATGATCTTCACTTTTTTAGTTTAATTGTTCCTTTTATTCTCCACTTCCTCCATTACAGAAAAAAACCGAGTATCAAATTCTCCAGTTTCCCATCCTGTACTAGAGATCACTCTCCATCTTCTATCTGCCTGACTTTGACTTTTGACTATTTCTGAAATGTGTGTTGTTCAGTGGCACCCACACTACCACATCAGCCAGACTAATCATATGACCATCAGTGTTTATTACTGTTATTTTTTTTTATGCTATTTCTGAACTTGATGACTTTATGGTCTTTCACATTGTTGAATAGCACTGAGACAAGAACAGGTATCTGCAGGATGTCTTTATAAACAATGGCATAAGTTGTTGCTACTTTGTTTTAAACAGTCAAATCCTTTATTTATATCATTTATTTTATATATATATGTATGTCTTAACAAACTATTTTTTCATTTATTCCTTAGAGTTTTCTAGTATTAATGGTACTGTATTTTACACTTTTACTGATTCAGATAGTTTATATATGATTTTGCTTGGGATCGGCATAACACTAACTGAACCAGAGTTAGCCTATCTATCCTGTTTAACTTTAAAAATATTGGGGGAAAAAAAATTCTAGTTCTCTGTAACTCTCTTCAGAATTCCAAGATGGATCAGTAATAGTGATTAATTGATAATTGAGATTAATTATTCAGAAGAGTCCTTAAACAATTCAAATATTTTTCCTGAAAATTAATAACATTTAACTTCAACAGTTGCCATCTAACATTCTTCTAATAACAGATGGAATAGAAAGAATTTCCTTATTGCTCTAAATTAGAAATAGGTAAGTTTGTTTCCAACAATAGAAACATATGTAGAAAATTTATGCCTTCACTGTCTTATGAATGGACTTTTTCTTTCTTTGCCTAATAGTTGCTATATGATACTGTTAAAATCTGTTTCTTTCTGATATATTTAAATATTTTATTGCATTGTCAGAAGCAGCTAGAGGGGCACTGAAATTCTTTCTTCTTTGTATGTCACCTCAGGACGATAGAATTTTACTGTTCTTATGGTTGCATAAACTGAGTGCATCTGTATACACACTGGATATAAGAAAAATTCTATATACTAAACAGCCATGTAAAATCAGATATATTTTATATTTACAACAAAACTTACCTGCACTTTGTGTTTTACTGTAAAAGCTGTTCATTTAGGTTTCAAGATCTTCTTAGAAAGAATTCTAATATCTTTTACTTTTCAGTATTGGTGAAGTAAACAAAATGTATTAAGCTTAGAAGCTGGATTATTAAAACACAATTTGCAGGGAAAAGAAGACAATGTATAAAGGTTGAGTTCTGAAACAGCAAATAAAATAGCAATTTTGAGTATTATTCTTAACTCACAGTTTAACTCAGGATAACATAAACCTTGATCTTTGTGGTTTCAGTTGAGTACTGAAATGTCTTTTCAGTTGTCTTTCATGAAGTTTGTACACAGTCATTTGCCAGAAAAGAGTGAATAGTTCAGCTAAACATGGCTGAAATGTGCCTCCACAGTTTATAAAAGGATTATTTTCTATATTCAGAAGATTTCAGTCAATTCAAAAAGAGGAATCTTGGTATTTTTCAATTATTGGTTTCCATTTTCCTTATCTTAGGAAAAGGCCCCTGGAAGGGATATCCCAAATCATTGTCTCAGTTCTTGTTTTGCAGAAGAGGTGTGTTAAAATCCATCCTTGAAACGAGTTGGATTATTTTCCCTACAACTTCTACCATAAGTTAGAAACGTGTTTAGGATTACCAATTGACATTAAACTAATGGTTTCTCTGATTCAATTGCATTTTTAGGAGATAGTATCCACAGTAATTAATAAAATAGAAACCATATTCTTGAAAATTTGTAAAAATTAACCTTTTTGAGACATAGAGTTCTTTAAAATAATTTCTCTCCATTGTTTATTTTAAAGGTGACCTACAAAACAATGTACAGTTTTGAATAGTTAATATACTGTATGACAGTTTATCCCACTTTAAACATATGAGAAGACTCATTCATATAATAAAAAGAATAAATGGGAATATGGTGTTTATCTTCCAAATAAAACTTACTGTAATATGTGTATGGTATAAATTTCAAAAAACATTTAAGTACAGTTTGCTTGATTTTTAATGCAGTTAAAATACAGTGATTCAAAGATACCAAAAATAGTAAGGGAAAGCGAATGTAATTTGACTATTATACGTATATAGAAATATATATATTCACATAGGCTAATTATATCACCTACATAGGAATTAATATATAGGATATAATATATAATTGATTGAGAATATTTACATATGCGAAATTTCCTATAGTGTGCACAAGCTAGACAGAAAACAATAGGAGCTAGCGCCAGTATACAATACTCTCCAGTATCTCTTGGGAAGACTATGCAAAGAGATATTGGGGGTACACAGGTGAGGAAGCTGAAAGAATTCAACTAACATTTTTGTAGTCATGAATATTTTCTGACAGGACTTTGCAACAGATTCTGATTAGATCTGAAAAAAGGAAGCAACAGAAAAGTACAATTTAATGAGAATGAGCTGAACCAAGGATTGGCTTTGAAGAGGTTCTGGCTGGAAAGGACAGAGAGTTTGAGGAAATAGCCAAATCATGAGGGCACAGATCTTGAGTTACGATTTAAGCAGTTATGTCACTGCAGGAATGCAGTGCAGAGATAACAAGCTCCCTATATTAAGCCAATTTAAAAATATCCAGGGTTGTATTAATGTCACCTAAATTTATCTGCCTAAAGATTAGATGTCTAAACTAATCTGGGTATTTAGACTCTCCTACAGAAAGGGAAATAATAGAAAACATGCTAACAGGGAATGAGTAATCCTATATTATAATCGGTGGGACGACAAGTCCCCCTTTGGAGTGCCTGTCCCTTTCCACGTGTTACAGGATCTTAAACAATACTTTTGAGAAGGATGCCTAATTTATCGATGTCTGAAGTAAGGTGAAACAAATGGAAATGAACTAAACCAACGTCCAAACAAAAAATGTCTTAAAATATTTTTTAGATTTAAGATGAGACAAAGCTACCTAAAACTGAGATAAAAAAATAGAAAAACTGAAGTTTTTAAGTAAGTTAACCTTGGAACTTAAACTAAACCTAATTTTGAAAATAGGGGTGCAACAGCAAGTCTACACTAACTTCAGTAAAATGTTGCAAGGGAAAATGACCAAGAAAAAACAGGGTTTGACAGTCTTGAGTAATTTATAATATAAAACAAATTAATTACATATAAAACTGTGGTGTAAGAATCCATAACTGGACAAAAATGTAGAACCCTGAAAACAAAGTGGGTCATGATGCGGTGTGCACACATACTTCTATCTATCTGTTTATCTTGGAGGAATTAAAGGGCATTTGGAAGAAATTGGGAAGATCTATAAAGAAAAATTGTTAACAAAAATTGTTTCACAGCCTGATTAAAAATAAGATGCATCATGACCGCAAAGGTTGCTGAAGAGGGAAGGAGGAGTCTGCACGATGTAAATGAAAGAGGTGGGAAGACGAGGAGTAGACAAAGATGTGAAAGGCAAGTTGCAGGGGCCAAGCCTCTCCCCTGAGTTCCAAGGGAAAAGGGTAGGTCGCGTGAACAGCAAAGGAGCTATTCATGTGGGCATGTGTGTGCGCGTGCATGTGTACAGATATAAATATACATTCTTTATGATTCAGAGAAGAAACCAGTGAGTATTTTATGTACCAAAGTAGTCTTGAAATATACTAATCACAACTTAGATAATACGCCAAAATTAGCAATATCTCAGCAGAAGTATGAATTGACACCTGTGATTTATTATTGAATAGGATTATTTATGATGCGCACATGTTTTTTCATAACGCTGATTTTTTTCTTAACTGCTTCCACTCACACAAAGCTATATGTGGATTGGAAGATATCTTGGAAGGAAATTTTGTCAAGAGAATTGCTAAAAGCATAAGGAAACTATTAGATGCAGTTTTCAGTAATTTAAATTTCTAATATTTGATTTTTAAATGTTGAAACATCCAATAACCCAAATGACCCTGCACAAATATATACATGGAATAAATTATTTCAAATGAAAGCACGAAAGTTATTTGTTCAGCTGCTCTAGTGACTAGAAGGTTAGGAACAAAAGCTATTATTGTTCAGTGTATTTTTTCACAGGAAACAGACAGTGGCAAACATACAGTAGTTCAACACATGAGATCAGAGACACAGTTTTTATAGTAAACCAAAACCAGATGTTGGAAGGGCTCAAGACCTTTACAAAAATTATTAGTTATGTTTGCCTTTGAAAGCAAAGAAAGTTTACAGAGAGTCATGTACCTGATTAAGGAAAAGATGGGTTACAAAAGCTATGAGTATTAACTCCTTCAAGAAAAAATATTTGTCATACAGACTCTGACTATTTTATGTAAGGCAGTTAATTAGGTACATAGGATTTGAATTATACCTTCATTTGATATTTGGGTAAGCATGCTAACTTTGTCATTATTTATGCTGCCATACAACTTTAGAAATAAGGACAAAGATTTAAAACATTAAGGCCAGAATTGTGCAATCTGACAGTAAGCCCTCGCACTGTCAGTTCCACCATAAAATGGGGCACAGTACTAGATATTAAAGAACATCTTTGTTTTAATAAAGCCAATTTTATCAGGGATATTAATAAAGGTGTAGTAGTATGTATGTACTATACAGCTTTTTATGTAGTGTATAGTTTTCCTCTATTTAGATATTAGTAACCTGGTACCCCTGAATGTTAGCCAATTTCAATGGAATTTGATGGAACAGTTAAAACTAAGGTCTCAGTGTAAAGTTCCTACAGGTTTCATGTAAATAGGCACTTAAGTAGGAAAAAAAAGGGGGATGGGGGACTGCAGCACTTCAGACACCAAACTTCACAAGCCACAAGGCACAAATCTATGGAAAATCAAATGTATTAATTCTAGTACCTCCTAAACTATTTGTTTTCTTGGCGTGTTGTACATCCACTCAAATAACTTCTCTTTGAGTTTAATACAGTTTAAGTAAATATAATTTAAGTCTTATCACTTGAGAAGTTACAATATTACGAAGCAGTAGGAAGGAACAGAAAGGTCAATATTCTGGAGGCACTACAATAAAATTAACCCTTGCAAAGGAATGATGTAACAGTATAACAGAGGGAAAAGTTGAAATTAGGATGTTGGAATACTGATCTTAGTTTTACCTAAAAAAATCCAATAATACTCTACTAATTCTCAAAGCTTCTCTGAATCCTACTGGTCTTTTGCAGTTGATTAGAGGCAATAGCTTGACTGAGAATGGATATTTGGCATCTTGGTGTTGAAGTGCAACTCTGTTGTGGCATTGACTAGTTTAAAAAAAGGCACTTTCTTTTAGAGCAGGATTCTATGCCAGTTTTCTGGTTTCATTCCAGTTTCTCTATCTCTTTTCTCAAACTATGTTTTCATAGTCAAAAGTCTCTGTCTCTACTTTCAAAATAAACCAAAGCAAAACAAAAAGCTGCCTTTCTTCTTGCACAGCAGGCTTCCTCTTCCCCAATTATCTTGTTCATGGCTTTGCTGATTTGTGGCTTAGTGGCTTGCTTATCCAGATCATCTTTTGGAGCCATTAGGCTAACTATTCCTACCAAAGGATTTTTTTTTTTTTCTTAGCAAAGATTTTTATTTTTTCCTTATCCTGTTTCCACAGGCCGGAAATCAGTTTAGAGGGCTTTGATATCTTATCTTATTTGTATTCCTTTTGTCCTTTTGTAGTCCCCTACCTATAGGTAGAGCTATAGGGTCTTGAAATTGTGGAGCTGGAAATCCTAAATTATTTCCATGTTGAAGAAATCAGTCTGAAGGCGATATATGATGTCAATTAGGAGACAGATTGCAAGAGACTGTATAATATCAGAGCAGTTGTTGGAGATGTAGTCAGAGTGAAAGAGAAAATCCTAAATTTTCATATGAAAATTTAGAGTTTTCCTTTGAAGTTGTAATTTTAAAGCCTATTAAAAATAGGCTTTTGAAAGCTTTGCATACATTAAATATAGAAATTAAAAGCATTGAAAGTTAAATGACAAGCAATCATCTTAATATAACACTAATCATTAAATATAATAGTATGAACTACCCCTCAAAGAATATTGCTATCAACAGCAAGCGAAAATTAATCTGAATCTAAAGTTCCGAAGAGTGGCATTTAGATGAGTATCCGTTAATTACAACTATAACAATATGTACAGTATTCTGTTAGGTACAATTCCAAACGGAGGAAAAGAACTTGTGGAATTTGCCTTACACACTATGGACAGGCAGCTGCAATCCAGTGGAATCGTATTAGAGAGAAGGAATGTCTTTACATCTTCTCCATATAGTTTCAGGGATGCAACTGGAGTTAATGCTGAAAATAAACTATCCAAAACCACGTAAAGTTCAGATATTTAAGCACACATGAAAATGTGGATTAAATTGTGCTAAACTAATCTCCTTGAATGCCTTTTAATTTTGTATGGTAAGGCTTAGTGCCATAGCTACTGTTAATAACTTAATATGTACTGTCTGTTTGAGTGAATATCTCTTAATTGTGTAAATAGGGAAACGCTATAGGCTTAAATGATATTCAGACCTTAAATATTTGACAGTGACAATTATCTATTATATTACAGTTTTATAAAATCTTACTGAATTTCCATAAGTAGCCATCATATATCGTAAACTTGTTTTCAGTTAATTAGTGGCATTCCAGTTTGATCTACATTTTGCACTGTGAGTAATAAGGCACTATAATGTAACTTAAAATCTTTTATAAGATAACTTAAACTCATTGTTATGAATTGATTCTTTGACATTTTTCTTCTAGCGAGAGTCTGATCTTAATGAGAGAAATTCCAAACAGGAATGCCATCTCATCTAGGTCCTTTGAATTTAGGGAAGGTTTCTGAGGAAGGAGTCTATCTATATTCACCATTAACTATGTTACCAAGCCCATCTTAATCTCCACCACAATATGAGATTGTTAATTTGGTGTCATTTGGTGCATATTTTCACCAGAAGAGCAAGAAGGACTGTTGAAACTGAGAACATAGATTTACATTGATCTGAGGGGATAAAATGGACTACCTACATACAATGGTGTATATGATAGTATTTATAGTAAAATGTGCTTAGATCTACACCTTTTCCATCTTCTGACATTGTTATACTATATATACATAAAATAAGTGCTATTTGAATTTATAGGACCAGCCAATATTTTAATCCCCCTTATGTTTTAATAGAAACATGACACAATTGTCTGTATCTGTAAATGCTTCTGCATGCTTCTCTGAAGTATTCAACATAGGGTGATATTGGGCCAGATGAACTAAATACTTACGCAAATCTTGACATCTTAATATAGATACAAATGACCAATTGGATGAAAAGAGAAATTGTTTCAACCCAGGTTCTGCTAGGAAGGTGTACACATCACAAGTTAGGCCACAGTGACAAATAGTGTTTCTAATTGGCATCCTTGCTGATCGTTTCAGAGAGATAAATGGTCAAAGAAACTGAGCTACCCTCTTGTGCTTACAGATGAATCATCCAGCACAAGGATTAATGTAGTTTTGCAGTGATTGTTTTGCAACGCTGTTAAAAGGAATTGGCTGATACTGCTTACTGTTACCATCTTTCTTAAAATATATGAGTGAAATAAAAATAAAATAGTTAACTCTGAGGTAAGGAAAAGTATATCGTGTTTGTTAATGGAATACAACAGCAATTAATTTTATGGCTAATGTGTTAGTTTTGGAAAGTCTGCAAAATAGGTAATAAAGATTTGTTACATCAGGCATCTTTATAAGACATTACTAAAGCTATGGCATACTTTTCAAGATGATTTGAAAATTAAATTTTGACAACACTGGAAGTCAGGTGATCCTGCAATCTAAAAATGAATTAAATATAATCTTAACAGGTAAAAAAAGTATGCAGACTATATTGTAAGATAGATGGCCAGCAGATGTATTTCACAAGTTTGTATGTACATGGGATTGCTTAGGGATAAAACAAGATGATTTAGGGTTTTATTGCAGAAGAAGCTGTTCTCCTGAAGAGAGATCTGCTATCTATTATTTATTTTATCTTTATTAGCCAAAAGGATTGTAAGTACGAAACAAACACTTAGGTTGTTTTTTTTATAATCACTATGTGATGTTAGAAATAAAAAGTTGTTAAATTTGCATCTTTGTTTTTAGTCATACAGTATTTTCTAGAATGACTTTTAAGCTTCCATAAAACTAGTCGAAGCAGTCATTTGCTTAGAGTAATTAAATGTTTTGAATAACAAAATGCCCACAGGTCCAGCTGCTTACTTTACGTGTGTCAGCCTTTGAAAAGTCAGATCAGTAGTAGCTGCTACTAAAGGATACCCAGGATGTAAGGGAATGATGGCAACATCTAATGAACAACAGCTCAGAAGCAGCATTCGTTGCTTCCATTTCTCTCTCGCTGCCAGCGACACCAGTCACTGATTCACCAGAGCTCTCTGCCCTGCCTTTCTCTTACATTCTTCTTTTTAAAGGAATGATCCACCTTCTCTCCCTGCTCCCATACTGCCCCATCTTTTTGACAACAAAATTCAGCTTTACCTACACTGCTGGGAACCCAATCCAGCTCCTTTAATGAAGGACAAATTTAATTAAAGAAAAAATACTTCTATAATAGTCAAGTTCCAGTGCACTGGAACTATTCAAAATACAAAAACCTATGGGAAATAGTATTTTGGAGCTGGAAACCCCAATCATTTATCATTTTACCCTGGTGTTATTTATATTTGTACTGCCTTAAAATGCATATCATATATACATTGACTTTATATTTGTTAGTAGCTTAGCACAAAATAGAAAAGTTGTCTCACACATTTCTATTACACCATACTCTGCCTCTCTCTCCATTTGTACTAAATTCTGTTATAATCTTTCATGGAATGGAAGGATTCAGTTACATAAAGTTGGAGCGTAAAGGTACAGCTCAACTCTAGATATCCTTTACCTGTGTAAAAATAAAAACTAAAAATATGGACAAATTTAAGTTGATCAGAAGGGCCAGAAGAGCAAAATTCTATATTCTCAGTCTTCTACATATACACTGATCCAAAGATACTTTCCAAATAAATATTTTTCAATAGATTACACTATATAGGACTCTTCAAGGCTTCCTTTGACTTTAACAAGTTTTAGATCAGTTCTGATAAATGTCATATGTGCTGAAAATCTCGCAGTAGTGGCAGTCTCCCCAAACAATTTTCTTACATTACAGGAGCATATTTTGCTGCATGTATTATATAAATATATCTCCTAACATTTATATTTGTATTTAAATGAATATATTAAATTCTATTATTTTGGATATGCTACTCTTATATCTTTTTTAATAAATATCTATGCTGGGAAAGAAATGCACTTCAATAACCTATGTAAACATATTGCATATTATTAGACCTTAAAATTACATGTTTGACAGCACACAGTTTCTCAAGGGTTTTATTGCAATCTGTGAAACTTATTAACTGTGATTTCATAGCCAATGACAAAAGATAATAAAAAAATCAACTGTTCTTTAAATCAAAGCATTTTTCCATAGATAATTTCAAATCATCATTTCTATACATGACTGGAAAGAAAAAGAAATTAGTCACCTCTAGCTGTTTCCAGTCTACTGTCCAAAAAGCCAAAATAAAATATTTTAGACTTCAAATGTTTTTAATTTGGGACTCCATATAGCAAATCATGTGGGACTTCATGAAGAGCTAGTTAAGATATCATAAGCACAAAACGTATCTGAAAAAAAAGATAAACAAAAAAGCCTCTATACTTCCTCCACTCAGAAACATAGGGGTTGGGGAAATGGTACAGGAAAACCAGATGGTTTAGACAGTTGGACATGCTGGATCCAAATAGTTTTCCTAGACCAAATGTATTAATACTAGACGCTTGTACTGCTAATGAAAACATATGGGATGCTGTTAGACACTGCTGGTTTTTGTTTGTTTGTTTTCCCACAAATCATTGTAGTAATTTCCGCTTCTTCATTACTTTGCAGGTTCTAGATGGCTTTTTCTTTCACTGATTGAAATACTTCAATGGTTTCTAATTCCTGTTCCTTTTAAGTGATCTGGCAGCTGAGCTATAATGGAAAAGTTAGGCACAGAGTCCAACCTGACCAGCTTACAGTTTGTCTTTTGTCTTTTTCATCTTTCCAATAGGAACAGTTAGGGATATTTTCTTTAGTGGCAGCCTTTATACAAAAGGATTTTCTGTCTGAGAGAGACTAGAAAGTAATCTTTGACATGCACGTTAAATTTGAGACTTCCTTGCTTATCCCAGGTTTAATCTGTAGTGTTTGTGACCAGAAAATACCCTCAAATCTCTATTTTTTTGTCTCCTGTAAGGGTTTTCTTTCTTTTTTTTTTTTTTTCCTTACTCTGAGAATTATAACATATATTTATTTGAGTGAGCTTTGCTGGAATGAGCATCACATTTGGAGGCAACTTCTCACAAATCAGAAGATGGCCTTCACCATTCTGTACTCCACTAGAATTTATTGGTTGGTAGTTAAGGATGGGAGATGGGAGAAATTGATTTGAGTTCCTTCGGGGAAAGGAGGGAATCAAAGCTGTGTTTCTGACAACCTGGAAGAACGTTCAAAAAATCGTTTGTCATTTGTCTTAAATACAACTTCACATTCATGTGCAAAACCCAAATGTTAGAAAAGCTCCTATGTCTGAGTTCGCTTTTCCAGAAAATATAGTTTGTTGCAGTTTGTTAGAAGGTTAAATGTTCATTACACACGACTTGGGGGATTTTCTGAAAAAGGTTGTCTTCGGATGACAGGTTCTTTGACCTCCCTAGGACAGCATCAAGGAATCATTTTGCGATGGGAAAAAATGAAGATTTTGTCATTTTAAAAATTAAAATAAGTTTGATCAAGAATAACTGATTACAATGATCATGGTTTCCCCTTCTGCAGACCAAATTACTTCTACAGTTAGGTAGTAATAAATTTCCCCTTATGTTCATATGGCACATTTAAACAAATCTTTTTGAATTTTAAGTGAAGATTTTTTGCTTTCTCCAAAAACTGCAACAAGAAAATTTTGCCTTAGACAACATGTTAAATTCATTTTAGTTCCTCTTATATAATGAGTGAGAAAACAATTAGTTAAGGAATTGTAGCCACTGTTAATTCTTATAGTCATAATCTATTTTATCCCAACATATCTCCATCCCCTTCAGCTAAGTTACTAAATTATTTCCTAGCATCTCTTTCTTCTCATTTCACTCTTCTGCTGTCTGGCACTCTCATACTTTCTGCAGGGAAGTAGGGAGAGTGACACTTTATACTCAGGCTTGATAAATGAATTCTTTGCCTTCTTGTTTCTTGGTAAGTGGACCATTACGCTGTATGTCCTTGACTCTCCCTGTTGGTAGGATGAAAGAATATGACAACAAAAGGATTTACCTTTGAATAAATTTTATTTTACTTCCAGCATATGGTTAATAATATATTTTGTATACAATTTTACTAATATATTACATGATTGAAAATGTGGTAGAAGGATTAAAATGTGATATGTTTCATGTTTTCAAAAGTCTTGTGGAAGTTTGTTGTGCATTCATGCATTACATGAAGATTATAGTATGAAAAAAAAAAAAACAACAACAAAAGAAACTCCTCTAAACCAGTTTTTATAATGTGCACCCTTAACAGACAATAAGTAATTGGAAAAGAATTTTTGTATTTGTAAGATTTGACCTTGACATTGTTTGTGTAGGCCTCCAAAGCAATTATTGTAGAATCCGAGATGGAAAACAATAGCAAAAAGCAGACAGAAATGCTTGAATTAGTGCAAATCACTAACATAGCTGAGTGGTATTAGATGACAGTTTACTTTTAACGAGGGAAGACATGAAGTAATTAAATCTTGACATACAATTATGAAAAATATCAGGTAACAAGCCTGCTATGCAATATAAAATGAGAAAAGACATTTTCTGAAAACTTGCCTGATGCTCTGTCATCTGAGACTGTTCTTTATGAGTGCAGGGTGAAGGTCAAGGAGGTATCTCAACTCCATCAATCCTTTGGACAGTTACAAATGACCTTTCACTTTTCATAAGACATTCAATATTCTGAATGGGGGGGATACATTTTTCTGTGTTTAGAAAATAGCAAAATTGAAACCTTTTATAGTGCACAAGGTGCGTTTGTATCTCTTGAACAGCTCATTCACTCTTAAATTTTCATTGATACCAATATCTCATTTACACGAACTAAATTATTTTTAAATGCTGTATGTTTAAACATATATTTTATATTTTTTCATATTTATATTGCATTATTTTTATGACATTTTGTATATTGTTTAAGGTTTTATGTTTTCTTCAAGCAATATTTTAAAACACAGGTATATTCAGATGTAGAGGTTTGATTTGTTGTTGCTCCAATCTGACATTAATGTAAATCCAAGCATTACACCACATTTTTATTTTGTATTTATTTTGCAAAGATCCAATCTTGAAGTTCGTTTGAGTCCTGATCATTCAAGGAGTTTTCATAATAGAATGTCTACCACTGGATATGTATTTCTGTGTGACTTATGAGTTGACTTTAATCCCTAGGCATTTCTGTGTGTAACCAGAGATTTCTATTTGGTCATATATTCTTTGCTCCCAATGGTAGTGGTCTTAGGTGAGAATCGAAGATTTAATTTTTATTTTTATATTGCACAAAAGAATCCTTGCAAGCTATTATTTCATCTATATTTTGAAAATTCCTGATTATTTTCTCACTTTTTCCAAATAGATTCATTTTTTTTCCTCCCATTTATAACACAAAGCAGAGAAAATTGGATATTGTGAGGATATAATACCTTTACTAACTTCAGTTCTACTTAAGGTTATAAATCTACAGAAGATAAAAGAAAAAAGACAAGCATAAAAATATGTAAACAAAAGAACAGTGTCATTTCACTAAAGAAACAAATAAAAAACTTGAGATAGAGCATAATAATAGATTTGGTCTAGTCCTGAAACACTACTGAAAACTTACATAGGGAGAAGAGAAATAAGTATTTTATACTGTCTAGCTCACTTGCTGTATTTAATCAAAAATGCTAGAACATAAAATATAATTCTATCAGTTTAGAAGAATTTATCACTATTTTTAACGCTGAAAGTTAGGTGTGCTTTCTATTGAACATAGTTATTTATTTAAATCATACATAATATCTCAGTCATTGCTTATAGAAATATTATTCAAGGTCTGCCATGGGCAACAATATGTAAGAAAGCATAGGCAATTTTATTAGACTTGAAAAGCTATTCAGAACAGAATTATTAAAACAATGCTGAGAATCTTAAATTGGATAAACCAAAGGACATTCCTAATATCTCAGTAATCCAGTTTCAAAAATATGTCCTGCTACAGTCTTCAAAAGCAGGTGAGTTAGTTTATGTACATTTTACTATGTATTTTCTACTGATACAATATAGCACTTTTTAGTCTAATCAGTCTCTAAAATGGCTTCGTAACTTTAGTGCTGTTTTATGTCAAAAAGGCACTGAATTAGATTCTCTACTCAGAGCAGTGTAAAACGTTAGTTAGCATAATTTGTGAATCACTTTCTTTTTCTCTAGTTTTCTTTGAAATATGTAAGCCCTGAAATGGGGGGGTGGGGGGGGGGTGGGGATAAATCAGGAGAAAGCATTTCAGAACATTTCAGGGAATGACTCCAGCACAAATATCTTGAAGTGTGTGTTCTTTTATAAAACATAATTAACATGAGCTTGCACCCCAGTAATTTCAGCAAAATGAAATTAAATAGAATTATAGTCTTGAACAGTAGGTGTTAGGAAACATTGCTATAGACTACTTATATAGCAATACATATTAGACATATACATGGAAAAAAGTACTGAAAGCTGCTGTTTACAATTTTCTGAAAACCTCCCTTAATTTAGATGAAGCCCAAATAGTTTCAGAGTAGTTGAAGAAATCACTACACATTGCTCAGGCAATCTTCCATTTTATAGACATAATTAATAATAAAAGTTATTGATGCAAAATATTAATGGTAGCAAAAACAGGAAAAAGAAAAACAGTAGCTTAACGTTTTATGAATTCCTAATGGATGTAGTAACTGGAAAACTTCAAAATGTTAAAAGGTAGAAATAATAGTAATCCTTCTCTTTTTCTTTCTCATAAAGAATTTTGTCCATATATTTCTCCTGAAATTGTGAAAATAATGAAATTGCTTCATTTTTATGATGTTGAAAGTCTATATTTTAACAGCTTCTGAAAAAAATCAAAAATCTCTGTGTTTAACACTGCTGATCTCTTTTTCTCTCTAGTCTTACCACATTAGAATCAGAACTGGTCTACCGTAAAGCACTAAATCTAAAGTATGCTACAAATAGTTCCTCACATAGGTTAATGTAAACATGGATATATATATATTAAAACACAATATAATTGGTAAAAATAAATAAACTGGCCCATGCCAGACATTTTTTGTTCTGTTATGCTGGTACTCATTTGAATGTGTGAATGCTAATTAGGCACTCAGTCCAAAATTTGCACCTTAATGAACTTGTTGAATTTAAATTGGTGTCATGGCCTCAGCAGACAGCCTACTGTTCCTAGTGATCTTTTCTTATAGGTAGGTTAACATGATAGAAATATAGATCCAGCAGACTTGTTTTTTGCTGTTAAGACCTCTGTTTTATTGGTTTGAAACTAAGGTTCAAATTGTGAAGTTGGGAGCCAAAAATCCGTAAGTTCCCCAAAACTCTAGTTGACCAAAACCTAGTGAAATAAAATTAAGACAAACATTAATGGCTTTGATTGTAGCTCAAATATATACTTGTCTGCAAAAGCAGTGACTTTTTAGTCACATAAGATATATAGAAAATTATACATGCTTCTTTAAAAAAAAGCAAAAACAATGGAAATTAAATATACGAAACTAGAGAAATGCAAAATATTGTGGGGCTTTCACATTAACAAAAATAGAAGAACTCAGTTTTGGCTCCCACAACAACCATCATTCAGTCATACTGCAAAGATACAGACAGTGAGGTTAATATTGTATTGCATATGGTATAGAAATACAACATAATGCATACGGAAAGTGCCAAGCAGCAGAGTTACAGTTGCTGTGGGAACCATACTTTGAATTTAATGACATTTGTTTGTATCATATCTCAGCCATAATGTTGCATTAATGTAGTCATTTGCATTTAATTCTATATTACATTCCCAGTTTAGAAAAATACACTTGCAGTTGCTCATGCCTCTGTTTCCAACAGTGATTCAAATTTATATACTTTTTAAGATTAATTTGACAGAATTATAGATAACCTTATGACGAAGCATCTCTTTACCCTGGCAAAAGATCTTGATGCAGGAAGTAGTGTGTGAAAGAGGTATTGATAACTAAAAATCTTGTTTTTAAAGACAGTGGATTATTATGTTATCACACCCATACTTTAATGGGTGAATATTCTGTTATGGGAGATGGCGTGGTTAATTATTTCTCAGTGACCACGACTTCAACGTAAGCAGTCTGAACTCATAAGAAAACAGAAATGTATAATCCAGTTAGATTCAATTTGTGCTTTGTTTCCTTTGAGAACATAGGGTATTGGGCCGGAAAGAAAATGAGTCACTTATGACCAAGGTCCATAAGCTTCTGTCTTCTCTTCTGCCACTGAAAAGCATTGATGGGAAGCAGGTTGAACAGCTACCAATCAGGATAAGGAGAACTGTACATAGAGATAACAAAGGAAAACACAGAATGATTTTTTTTGAAACCAGTCTAACGGGCAATATGATGAATAAAAGCAGATGCTGTATGCTAGATGTAAAATATTCAGTAATACTGTGAAGGGAACCTGAATTTGCTAGTGTAAGATATTGTTATTGAAATGGAACAGGAAATCTATTCCCTTAGGAAATCTATTCATAGACCAAAAGCCCTTTGTTCTAACAACTGAAAAAGGAAAGAAAGGTATACTGTTCATACCTCTCTTGTAAAGAACCATCACTGAAATTAAGACACATATTATGAGAATAAGGGTAAAATAGTGACCCCTAAAAAGAAGTGAAAAAACTCTAATCAACTTCATGAGGAAAAAGACTTCACCTTCAAACTTCCAGTGCTTAAATTTCTTTCAAAAACTATGTTTTAGCATGTTTTCTTGAACATACAGAGAGAGGCCTGACAGGATCTCAACATCTCCATTTATTTAAACAGATTGCAAGGGATAGGGCATGTTGCCAGTGTAAAAGCCAACAGAGACAGTGAGACCAAAGGAAAAGAAAATAAATACAAAAAATTAACTGCACTAGATATGAGAGAGGAAAATATGAAAAAGGAGAAGAAAGAAAATATAAAAAATTATAGTATAAAATATGATAAAATGGAAAACTATAAATATTTTATTTAAAGTTGAAATATAAATATTTAGTTAGTCACTTGTCTGTACTGTTTAAAAATCTCCACTATTAGGGGAGAAAGGAAATGGAGATGTTCTGCACTCAGGCCAGAGTCTCTAACAATTCATCCAGTATTCCCTGCTGACAATGCTCAACTTGTCAAGCCTACATATTTTTTAGAGGCATGTCATAAAATGTATATACAGTTCTACTTCAGGAATGTTACACTGAAGACTTGAATTGCTAAAATGTTTGAAATATTGATAAATAATTAATACATAAAATTGAAGCAAAGGTATCATTTATGACTTATTTAAAAATTGTTTGTTAATAGGAGTATCAGATATATAAAATCCTTCGCATTCTTAGAAAGACTGTCTACCTTCAGCTTATGTAAAAGAGCCAGAAACTGCTTCTAGATAAATTAATACTGAAGTCATATCCAACCCTAACTTGGCAAGATGAAGCAGAGATAGTGAAGCAGTTTTATCATGGAACTCAAGAAAAGTCACATGTGGGCCCTGATTGCATGTATTACATATTCAGATAAATACTTTTTGTAGACCCATAGATCTGAAGGTCAGAAGGGACTATTCAATCACTTAATCTGACTTCCTTTGTAACTGAGGTTGTAGAATTTCATCCAGTTACTTGTGTCTTGAACCCAATAACTTGTATTTGTTAGAGCATATTTTTCCAGAAAGGCATGCAGTCTTGAAGAGCTGTAGAGATCTACGGCTTCCACTGTCAGTTTGTTTCACTGAGTAAGTACCCTTGTTACATTAAAAAAAAAAGTACCCTCTTTCTGACTTGAAGTTGTTTGTCTTCTACTTCCCACTGTTAAGTCTTGTTATGCCTTTCTCAAATACACCTTTAGTACTCGGTGTTTTCTCTCTGTAAAAGCCTTGTAAAGTGCATTCGAGTGAAATCTCAGTCTTTTCTTTCTGAAAAGTTAAACAAGACTTTGAATAATTTTTTGGCTCTTATCTGCATAAGCTCTTATTTTTCAAGATGTTCTTGAATAGTCTGCCTCAAAATTGTTCTATAGTAGGTATTCTGTTAAATACATTTATACAGATAACGTCTGGCAAACTTTTTGCAAGCAGCAAGAAAGACTTGATCCGATTGCCTAGAATCACTATGGATCCTGATTTTTACTTTTTTCAAACTCTAGATACAGGAATTCTTGTAACATCTTTTTCCATGCCAGGTAATATACCAACGTGATGAGATCAGCTTGGCATCCTTATCAGTTTGCATATTATGTTTGTCCCAGTAGAATATTACTAGAATCCTTGTCTCTTTTTCTTCCTGACTTTGTCACAGGTGAGGATTTTTAATGCTCAACAGAAACGCTAACTCTTTTCTCCATTGAGATTGGAAACTTACAATGCCCAATGCTGAAAATCTGTTGAGATGGAGATCTTAGAGAAAGCTCCAAATTTTTTTCTATTTTCCCATGCATCGGTTATGGGCTGGTAAAGAACTAATTAAGAAAACTGAACATGTGAAAGGCTTTTTAAACACATTCGATATCTCGGAGTTGGGATTTCTTACATAAAAGAATCTCTTCAGAGAAAAACTATTATGCATTATACTTGAGTATATAAAAAAAGAAGGCTACTGCCTTGTTTGTAAATCTCCTAAATTCTTCTCAAAGTCGTGCTGATATTGTATTATGAGTCAACCATTCATACTCACTGATTTCTCCCACATTCCTTTTTAAAAGTTCTTCCAAGGTGCCTAGAAATCAAAGGAGAAAGTCTAGGACCAGAACTGACCAATCGTCTTCAGTTATTTAACTTAATTTAACTGTAAGTCTCAGAGCTCTGCCGTCTCAAACACAACTAAATCAAAATGATTATGAAATTGCATCCCCCGACTTGGAAATGCAGACTTGAAATTCAAGCCATATTGAAGGTCCATTTTATGGGAAAACAGTGCTCTGTACTACCTCTTTCCTGTGTATGGTCACCAAAGAGATTTACAATTTAGCTTCTTCTTCCCCTCCTCCATATACTTACCACAAACAATTCCTTAGGTATTATTTCATGACAGAATGAGACCTATGTCTTCCTTTATTTATGTTTATGTTTTTATTGGGGGCAAGAAAAATAAACTCTCCTATTTTGTAGAGGCATTACTTTATTTCTAGGCTATCTCTTGTTTTCTTTGAAGGGTTGTTTTTTATTTAATATGTTCAGGAGAAAATTCCCTTGTATGACTCCTTCCTGCCCCCTTATTACAATTTAAGTTATTGTTGTATTTTTTGCTCTCATTTGAGTTGTTTGTTTTTCTTTAAAGGTACACATTTGGGATTCTTATCTCTAAGAATAAGATCTCTTTTCTGTGTAGCTAGTGTGAAAACATGGATGGTGTACTGATAATTGTAGTTCTCTGATGGTATACATCTCAACTCCTGGCTCTTCTTTTTTTTCAGAAGTTCACATCAAAAATTTTGCCTCCATTTCACAAATAGTTAAACATAGATTGAGAAGAATTTGGGACTGCAGGAAGGGAAGGAAGAAGGGAGAGGATGGTTAAAAATATCTGAGATGGGATGGCCTGAGAAGGCCTTGCTGTGTTCAGGACCTTAGCGCTGTGATCTGAAACACAGCTGCACAAACTTGTAAGTGATAACCCACTTTGATTTATTTCTTCAACAGAAATTATTACAAAGGAACCATTATCTTGTTTCTCTTCTACAATGCAATATTAGTATGGATTTATTTTTACAGTAGCTGTATAGAAACAAATGGAGAAGACAGATTAAAAAAAAAAGAAATTTCCAGCAGTAAGATATGCTCAGCAGTGAAAAATCATGGTAAATAAAAACAAAGATAAGATAATAGAAGCAGAAAAAAGAAGAGAAAGGAAAAATGAGAAAAACTTCCCAAGTTCCATGATGAAGGCAGTCCTGGAAGCCTGTGCAGACAGTTGTCCTTCCACCCAATTTTCCTCTCTTCTGTCCCTGCAGAATCCCATTTTATAGTCCTTTCCTATCAGAGTAAGAAAGAGAAAAGAAAAATAACCATTTAGGAACCTGAAATAAGATAATATTCCTCTATATCACGGTAGAGGAGTACTGAGGCAATAATTTGTAAAGGTATTTGATCTCTCTTCACCTCAGCTCAACTCTTGTATGAATCACAGAAAAGAATTACGTCTTTTCATAAAGTTCTGAGCAGAGAAAACCTTGGGGCTCTTGTATGGAAAATCCTGAAAATTGGATGGCAATTATACACAGTCATCTTTTTAAAGAAAACAGCTTTCAGATTCTTAGAAAAGGTAATGCTTAATGATCTGAAAACATAGGAAGTAGTATTTGGAATACTATAGTTAACTTCAGAAAAGTTATTTAGCCCTAAGTTCTAAAGTTATTTAGCCCTAAGAAGCTATTCCTTACACTGAATCCTCACCCCCAAATTCTTTGTGTATATTTGTATGTTCAAATATAGTTTCAGTTCCATATTTACAGCACTGTACTTCAACACACAGTCTCAGTTAATCTTCATTCACTTATAATTCTTGTTTTTTACATATTATTCAGTCAATATCCAAGAATTCATGTGTATATTCTTCAGAGCTGGAAAAGAATTAGCCATAGTCAGTCCTTTTTGACTGTTTCTGCACTCAAACAACAAGCTATTTCCATATGTCAGTGCACTGAGTTCTGTAAATAACAAGGAACAGTGGTGTCCAAGAGTATTTTCCAATGTTTTACTGTGCTCCTCCTAATAAATCGTGAAATGCCATCTTTAATGTTCCAGTTACCCAAGGATGTATTAATGTCCTCTTCCCAAGATGGAAATGACACTTTTTTTAAACAATACAAATACAATCATGAATATTTTTTTTCTCAGCACTGCTACAATAAAAAAAAACTTGCCTCACTGGAAGTCTTCAGCCATATCACTGCGCAATTGTAAAGTCTATAGGAGTAATAGCAAAGGATTCTGATTAACCAGTCTGCACATGTTTGTGAAGAGTTGTACATGGATTATCAATGGACAGCTGGCTAAAAACTCTGTGATGACAAAGGTGATGTAGCAAGGAGTGCTTGCTCTGAAGTATTCCAAGTTCATGCCTTTTTGATTGAAAATCTGGAAAACAGTTTGGTATAAAGCTGTGCAGTAGATGTGAAATGCCCAGCAGTGCTGTGAGAATTATAGTAGGATGAAGGAGAGTTTCATAGAAATCTGTACAGAATGCAGCTCACCAGGAGCAGATTTCTCTTCTCTACCGAGAACTGTATGGCTATAACTGTCTAGAGACAAACAAGCCCTGAATGCTGTTAGTTTTCTGTAACTAGTTTGACATGAGCATATTTGACATGGTACATCCATGAAGAGGGTGCTGAACACCAAAATAAAAACAAGCCTCCTTACTGTCATAAGACTGCAGACTCTCAGTGGGTATTGATGGCTTTGCAAGTATGGGGTCTCCAACTGAACGGAACATACTATGTTTCCCATTTCACTCCTCTCTCCTGAGGTGTCAGACTTCAGTTATCATCAAGCTCCAGAGCTAGTGAGTTTTAATGGAAGACTGACGAGCTTTAAAGTGAGCCTCTTTGGCAAAACGTATGATCTAGGAAATTTCAGCAAGGTCTAAATGTCTTTCACTGATTATCAAAGACCCATTTGCATGGGTAATAACACTATGAGTGTGTTTTGTTGCTACTTGCCACTTACTATTTTGACTGGTTAAGCCTTGCGCTGGATCTTAGAAGAAAAACAATTAAACTATTATCTGAGCAACTACAAAATAACTACAGAATAAGTCTTTGCTCTGCTGAAATTAACTGATGATCAGATGTATATAGGTCCTGCCTGCTTTTAATTGCCCACTGTTTCCTGTTACACATTTGAAAATAAAATGTGCAGCCTGTCTGTAGATAATAGAAGTATAGAAACTGTAGATAATAGAAGTATAGATACTGCAGATAATATTTAGATAATAGAAGTATAGAATGTAATAATGTAGATAATAGAATTAGATAAAATAATACAAATGTAGACAATAGAAGTATAGAAAATGTCACAGCAGTTTAAGCTACTGGGACACTAACAATGCTTTCAGGCCTTGACTACCTGTTGTAAAGAAACTACATTAATGTTCCTGTCTGCTAGCAAGGGTCTATGCTGGGGAACCTTTCCTGCAAAGATAAATTGGTAGGTGGGAATCTGTTTACATTCCTTTTACTCTAAGGACTGTGTGTCTGTGGGGCTATGTGCCTTGTTTGCTTTTTTTCAGTGAAATCACGTTCGCTACATGACTGGCTTGCTGGAGCACAGAGGCTCTGTGGAGGTTTCCTTTCCCTAGCAATGAGGGAACTGAGGCACTGGAACATGTTATGTGTAACTGCAAGGACAGTTAGTAACCCAGACTTGGAGAGCTTTGGGCCGCTTCAGCTTGTGGATTAAATCAAGCACAGAGTCATGGGAGCAATAATCCTCTCTTCTTGGTGCATAGTCACCAGGTAGGAAGGAATCAGACTGGTGCAGAAACTGGAAAAATCAAAGCAGCTGAATTCCCCTAGGGTGCAGTTCTCATTATCAGCCAGTGAGTAGCTCTGGCTAGAAATAATGCTGCTCATCTACTGTGCTTCCTGCCCCGGGCTGTAATGAATCACAGTTTGCCAGGGTGATGCATACACCTTAACTTTGGCACTAATCCACTATCGTAGCTACCTATTTCCTTGTAACACAACACATCCTGCTGAGGTAGATGACTGAATGAAGGCACAGTTTCTTGCCATCTTGGCACTGTGCCTCTGATTTCACACAGCTCCAGGCACACAAGCTCTCAATGGGAGACTGATGACTGAAACAAGCTGGTGGCTGATTCAGACAGCTGACTGGTATTCTCACCTCTCTGTTTTTGGCAGATCTCATTTTTGTGTCTCTTTTTAGTCTTTATTCCCTCTGGTAATTTCTCTTTCCCATTCTTGTTTCCATCCCAGTTGAAATTATCATATTTTTAAACTTACTCTTCTATCTGCTATCAACCTTACTGTTGACTACTTCACCATTCCTTGTGTACCTCAACTACTTTTATTAATCCATATATTTTTCCAGGATTCATCCCTCTGTTTTGGGAGTGATTTTTGTGCTTATTGTTGGAAATTTGTTCTACTTCACTCTGCGTATAGGTGATTGACTTCTCTCTACATTTACTTCTCAGATTCCCAACTGAAGACTTTCCTACACTACAGAGCTTTAGCTATGGTAGCTAAGCCAACAGAAAGACTTTCTTTCTGCCATTGTAAACCACTTCTCCAAATACATTAGTTAAGATATGAAAACTGTCTTCTGCCAGCATAGCTTCTCCTTTGTATCATGGAACAGTAACAGCAACCAGTGGTTACGAGTTTTTTTCCATCACGAGCAGTGTGCTGACAGGATTTGTGTAGTACAGTCTAAAAGTACGGTATGGGAACAGGTTGCCCAGAGAGGTTGTGGAGTCACCATCCTTGGAGATATTCAAAAGCTCTCCTGGGCTGCTCTAGGCAGAGCTTGAGCAGGGAGCTGGGCCTTCCAGCCTCAACCATTCTGTGAATCTGTGATTCTGTAATACACTGCCTTTGCTGGAAAACCTGGCACTAAACCCATTATCCTTTCAGTTGAACAGCTGTTTTTGATGGAGCGCTGTTAACTTGAAAGGATCTGTTTTCTTCTAGAAGATACAAATTTGATTTTACTTTAGTCTAGCTCATTTCAGTAATCTACTTTACAATGTACAGAAGTTGTGAACTGTGCTACAGGGCAGAAATGATGGCAAGGATTAGAGCCAGCTTTGCTGCCAAAATCAATGTACAGAGTTACTATTCCTTGACCAACAGAACAACAAAAAATAATAATGATTACAAGCACTCTGGAACTTTATTTTTCCCTCTCTATCCCAAATTAAGAAAGAGGTCAGTAGCACTGAAGTGAAATTAAGAGGGCTTAGTATGTCCTTCTACATTTCTTTCCTTCACTTCCCTATTTTGCTGAGCAGAAAAATGGAACAGCAAGTGCCTAGATAAAGCAATAGTATATGGGAGACAGCAGAAAGTGAATGAAGCAGCAGAGAAGACATTGCCTCCTTCTCCTGCCCCTGGTTTGTTGTAATTGGCAAGGAAAGATGAAGGACATTCTTGACAATGCTCATCACTTCTTTCACTGGAGGTGACTGAGATGTATTTTTATCATACTTGCCTGTCAAACTTCTGACATTCAGGCTAAGCCCAGTGCTATCCTGCTGAGATATAACCATGTCACTTTCAAGTATCATTAGCCTACATTGGGACTTCAGTTTTTATTAGACTATTTCCAGTTCTTTTATCCTTAGCAAACTCTCCTTGTTAAAAATAACCCAAATCCCCCAAATAAACCAAGAATCACTGGTTCCCACTGGTGTTTTTATATCAAGGTAACTCAAGAAATAAAAATACATTTCCAATACTTTTCTAAAAAACAAAGGGCTAAAAGAGAGCAATAGGATGTCAAGGATGACCATTATGAATTAATTATATTGCTGCCTTTATTTCTGTAATGTTTTGAAAATTGTAATTTGGTGATTTGGTGTAAGTGATCTACATTGTAAATATCCACATTTGAGAGGGTTAATTCAACTCTGTGTAAAAACAATTAATAGCTGTAAGTAATATTTGTCTTGTTAAATTTCATTACATTGCATATATATATCTATATACACACCTAAAACATAACCATTTTAGAATTTAAAATTGCATATTTTAAAATTATAGGACTGGAATTGGTGTTTGTGAGGGACATCAAGGGCAACAAGAAGAGCATCTAACATTACATGAGCTGTAAAAGGCTGAACAAGGAAAATGTGGGTCCATTGCTGAATGGGATGCGTAATTTAGCAATAGTGGACAGAGATAAGCCTGAGGTACCCAACGCCTTCTTTGCTTCAGTCTTTGCTTCATGGTCTCCCAGGCCTTTGTGCTTTGTGAAAAGGTTCAGGAAGAACTACCAGCAGTGGGCAAGGACTGAGTCAAGGATAGCTTCAAAGAACTTGATCCATACAAGTTACCAGGATCTGATGGGCTGCATGCAAGGGTATTGAAAGAATTGGCTGCTGTCCTTTCATGGACTATCATCTGGAAAGTCACAGAAACTAGGGGAGATATGAAACTAACTGAGGAAAGCAAATTTGGCATCTTCAAAAAAGGCCAAAAAAAATCCATCTAGGAAGTACAGGCTGGTAAACTTCACTTCAGTCCCTAGGAAAATCATGAAGTGGATCCTCTGGTAACACATTTCTGGGCACATGAAGGGTGAGAAAGTGAGTAGGAACAGTCAGCATGGTTTACCAAAGATATTCATGACTGATCAACCTGATTGCATTCCATGATAATAAAGTGACTGGATTTGTCAATAAAGGGGGAGTAGTGGGTATCATTTACTTTGAGTTCAGAAAAGCTTTCAGCATTGTCTCACACAATATTCTCGCATCCAACTTACTACCTTAAGGTCTGGATGGGTGGAAAATTAGATGGATAAAAAAAACGGATGTCTGGGCTGAGAGGGTAGAAGTATTAAGAAGAGCACAGCCAGGAGATTGAGGGACGCAAATATCTGCCTTTACCCAGCACTTGTTAGATGGCCTCTAGAATACTCCATCCAGTTTTGGTCCCTGCAGTACAAGACACTGATAAACTGGAGCTAGTTCACCAGAGGGCCACCAGCCTGGGACTGGAGCACTCACCCTGCGAGGAGAGGCTGAGGGATGTTTTCAGCCTGGAGAAGAGATGGCTTTGAAGGCACTTCATAGCAGTCCCCCTTCTCCCCCCCCATACCTACGAGGAGAACATCAAGAAGACAGAGCCAGATTTTACAGTGTGCATGGCAGGAAGATGAAAGACAACAGACAGATTGAAACTAGAGCAGTTCAGACTTTATACAAGGAAAAAATTTCCCGTGAGTACATCCCACCAGTGGAGCAGGTTGCCCAGCAAGGTGTTGCAGTCTCCATCCCTGGAGGTTTACAAAACCCTGGTTTAAGTCTCCTGAACTTGCAACAAGATGATCTTCTCTAAGTAGGTAGGCTGTTTTGTGAAATTACATTGGACAAATACACATTAAGCCTCAGGGTTTTTTAGTTGGTTTTTTTTTTTAATAATTAGAATGGAAAGTCACTTCTCAGCAGAACTTTTGGAAGTTTTAGAAAAAGACTCCACAGGTCTTCCTTGAAATATTTTTGCTACTCAGTAGGCTTCTGTTTTATTGGGTTGTTTTTTGAGAGAGACAAGCATGGAAAAAAGTGATAGGTTATGAAAAGAGGAAAATTTTCCTTTGTGCTATGTACTGCTGCTTGGATCTAATGGCTCTTGAAAATAAAATCTAGTGGATGGCAATGCCCTATAATTATACTGATCATTGAAAAAGAAAAGCTAAACAGAATCTATATTAAAAAGATCTGAAAAGATTTTTTTTATATGCTGGGGAGATAGAAAGTTGGATATAAAACCTTGAACCTTTAGTTTAGCCATTCACAATCATTCCAGACTGAGAGCCTGAGAAAGGTAAATACACAGGAAATAAATCATTTCAATTTGCTAATTATGTATATCAAAATGCAGACTTTTCACAGCTGTTATATAGAATAGAAAGAGAATATAAAGGTATTAGTCAATCTACAGGTTAAGACAATCAGAATGCAAAATAAAAATAGATGGCAGCATCTGTAGCATTTAAATAACTACCTCAACAGGAATGTTACAGTTTAAGAAATAAATCTAAGTAATTATTGTTTTATTATCAGGGCAGAGCAGACAAGTAACATTTGGGATGGTAACCTTCATAATGACGTGGAGTTATTGTTCAAAAGAGTTTTAATTTGTTAATTAAGCATGCAAACATGCTAAAACTAGAATTATTTAATTAGAAATTTTTGAATTTTGTATAGCAAAAAGGGAAAGTGTAATACTCTAAAAAGAATGTAATAGTTTTATTGATTTTACCTTATAAGCCAATGAAAATCTTTTTCTTTTGCTCAAACATGTATGAATTTCATTTAGCCATGAAATGTGAGTCAGTTTAAGGCAAATTTTGAGAAGCATCCAATGTCTCCTGTCTACCTTCTAATCAGGATGCGAATGTGAAAACAAATGAATGCAACAAGGGGCTCAGCGATAAACTGTTAGTTTTTTTAATTAACAATATGTGGCACTCCATACTCATGTACATGGAATTAGAGTTGAGTTCCTAAGCTCCTATCACATATCAAGAAATTTAGGAGAGACTGTGTTCAGACTATGTTCATGAATTAAATCATTTCTGAAAAATTTTTGTGAGGCAAATCAGAAAGAAGGCATTTAGACTGCAAAGATTTCAGAAATGCCAATGAGAACTTAGCCAAGCTTAGGGCTCTAAAAATACATCTGGATACATTACATTATAAGAAGAAAGACTGACATCGTCATGAAGGCCAGACAGATACTGAAGTACCAGGTAGGATGAATTTTAGAGGGCAAAATGCAATAGCTGTGTGGTTCCTTCCTCTTTGTCTTTTCTGACTGCTTAATGGGAAGCAAAGGTCTGTCTCTCTTGTGTGTAGATTCTTCCAATGGTGAGAAACCCAGCTGTAGGTCACTCTTTATCCAGGACTGTAGGTGTTGTTTGTAGCACTTTAATCCAGTCAAATATTATCCCATCTTTTTCCTGAGTCCCTTTTTATTCTGCCATTACTTAACAATGTTTTAAGTCAATGTGCTTTCCTGTTACAACACACCAGAAGTATATGTATCTTTCCAGCTCCAACATTCATACTGAGCTTATTTCTTCTGCACTTACAATTAAGTCTGTTTTCCACTTAATACACACTTAAATCATCCACAGGATTTTAATCGAGGCAACTACTTCCTGAAAGGCATTTATTGTAAACATAACCAGCTTGTTATTTTGGTAGGCAAAGAAAATGTATGAAGTCATTTCATTTATAAAAATTGACTTGCTTAACTGAGGTTTCTACCTAGTATTTTTTATTTGAAAATGAAAAATTCTACACTTTTATGTTCCAAATTTCAAGCAAAACCTCCCCCCCCCAAAAAATGCACTACCATTGAATGATAGCTCTCTAATCTTTTACAAAGGTTACTGAACATCAATACTAGTATTCATGATTTGAAAAATATTCCACATGGTCCTGAAGTACACTCCTCAATCTGTTCTCTTATTACTTCAGATCTCATTTTTACCTCTGCTACTGTTTGCAAACTAAGCCAAAATTTGGGCTCTGGGGCTTCCCCCCCACCAAAGGAATTATCCACCTGTGATGTTCTGTCACCTCTTTTGACAACTTCCAAAATAAAGTTTTAAAATCACAGCTATATGCATCATACTTCTCTATATCAACATAGCTTGTCCCCAGCAATTATCAGATTACAACAGTCATTTTTCAGTGCCATTTCTATCAATTTCATGAACAGGGGGTTTGTTCCACAATGCCTTGATGCTATACTTTTTAAACCTACCACATTTTGTTATCTGAAATTCTTGTAGAATAAGAACCTGCTTGAAAATTTCTCTGCATGGCTTGCTATCCCTTTTGAATGACCACAGCTCCTTCATCTCAAGCACTGTCTTCTATTTCATTCCAGACCCACACACTCTGGGCGTGGTGACCTCTTTAAATATCTCACCTATAAACCTTTCATTCTAGTGAATGCTGCATACTGTGGCAATTTGTCTGTTGGGATCATCAGTCTTGCTCTAGAGGTTCACATATGTTCTCTTCAGATGTCTTCATCCAGGAAACACTGCATCTTATTCTGCTCACAGATCATAAGATTCCTCCTTGGTTTAGGTCCCTAATCTCTCAGACTCACAGTCTCTTTTAACTTATAAGAATAATACTGAAGGGGGGGGGGGGGGGACAATAAAACTGGATGTAACGACAGCCAATCAGTCAGTAACCCCCTCCTTACCCCTCCCTTACCCACTTACAATCAGTGCCGGCTGTAGTGCAATTAAACTCAGCAGGTGTTCAGAGGAATTACATTTTATCACTACCATCCCCTCTCTTCCTCTGTTCCCCCCTCTCCCCCCTCCACTCCTACAAGACCCAACTGCCTTTCTTTATGGGTCTATAAAAATAGAGCAAGTCAAATATATAACAGCACTAAAGTAACCAAAGAATTAGTAAAAGAAGATGAAGATAAATTGAAGAAAATGTGCTCACAGACATTCATGGGGAATGTTTGGAATAAAAACATTAATATTCCTTAAATTGATAGTTATAAACTATTCAGAGTGTCTTCATTGTCTTTTCACTTCATGTAAAGCCCTTAACTTGATTGTACAAGGTTCTGAACATCCTTGCCTAGATTCAATAATGCGATTCATCATGTAGACTACTCACATGCTTAAAATTAGCTATGCATACAAGAGCTCTGGTGATCACAGTGCTTAGCATTTGCAGAATCAAATGTTAAATAGGCAATAATCTTATCAATTCATCAATATTCACTCTGAAAGGATTAAATGGAAAACTCTAGGTTTACATATTATCAGCTACTACTATTTGTCTATGAAAAACTAAGTTAAAACTGTATTTTGTATTGTACATTGCCCTTTGAAAGGAAGAAAAAAACCCTTTTTTAGTGTTTTTTCACAGATGCTTATTTAGCATCTCCTCACTTTCTTGGCAGATTTTAGTCTTTTGTTCTATGATCAATCTTTATCATGCTTTCTAACAGACGTTTCTGTGCGTTCACTCAGCTTTAGCAGTGTTCTGACTCACCATAGAGTATCCAAGTAGACAAGGGTGGAAGTGATTGACTATTGTGATATTAAAATATAAAAGTAAAGTAGCTGCTTTAATATGAAGTTGCACACTTTTTCCCCAAAATATAACTTTTCTCAGATCTTGTTGCAAAGTGAACTGAATACCACAGGAAAAGTTACCATTTTGAAACATTGTACTTTGTACTACTCATATTACAGAAATAATTTTTATTTTGAATTAACTGTTTTAAACATTTTCAGAAGTCTAACTTATTTTACACAGTTTAGATTTCGTATACCACTGTTACTGCAGTGGTTTTAGGTTACAATGTGACCACCCAACAACTTAAGCAAAATCTGGATCTTATGCTCTTCAACTAATAGAAATTTACTGTGGTGGAAACCAACTAACTGGACCACCTGTTGCAGCATCACATGGTACAGTTGTATGACTAACTGTGTAGATTTCTGCGTAGATTGGAGCTGTATCTGCATCTAAAATAGGTATTGCAGCAATACCTGTAATAGTTTTAATATTACTTCACATTATATATAGTATAGTAATGTATAAAGAAATGTAAAATATATAGTAAAGTATAGTAATAATATAGTATATGAATACCTTCTTCTAGAAGTTTATAATTATTAAAAAAACTTAAAAACCTGAGAATTTTTCTGTGAAAAGATTTAAATACATGCAGAGTAGGGTTTTTTATGGTTTCTAATTTAATTTCATAAAAGAAGGTAGAAGAAGGCATATATTCAAAAGGATTAAGTCAGTGCAAAGGTTCAATACTACTCACGGAACAGGTAGGCAGAGGTCCTGTGTGAAAGTTAATCATGCACTTAGAGACTACAAAAATACACATACAGGCAGATTAATATCATGCAGCCAAATCCAGCTGCTGTATTTCTTAGTCTCAGATTGATTGACTTGATATTCTTCTATCATAGTTTTTATGCTATTCCCTAACTTTTAAAGCAGTAAACATATGAACAAAAGAAGGCTAGAACCTTAATGACTCATGTGAACATCATTAGCAGGACTGGAATTGTTAATGAAGTGCTTCAGCAAATGAAGTTCTAGAATAATGTAAATAGTAAAGTTTGACACCTTATATATAGTTTGAACAGTATAGGGGTACTTGACCCTACAATATAGGGTTATAGGGCCACTGTACCACTAGATTTCACAACCATTTCTTAAATCATAAATGGTGTGTGTGTGCGTGTGTGTGTATGTATATGTGACTTAAAGAATACTGGGCTGTATTCCAGGTTTTATAAGACAATGTGCTAAAAATCCTTCTTCTCTCCAGCCCAGCCTTCTGTCTTTTTTTTCTCTGTTTCTCTTGCCACAACCTGCCTGTTTCTCTCTCTAAGGAGCCAAGAAAGCAATCGATCTGGCATTCCTTCCCTCTGCATAGAGCTGGAACATTTCTAAAGTTCAGTTCATTGTAAAGCTTTCAGTTTTGGTTGGAAGCTATCAAAGGATAGATATTTCACCACATTTCTCATAGTTTAACCTTCTAGGGGTGAATTATTAGAGGTGAATGAGATATTTTTCCCTTAGGAAATAATTCACTTGCCAAAAAATGTAAATCCCAACTATCAGTGGAGTCAGTCTGAATTCACCAAATATTTTCCTTAGAAGAGGAATATATTCTTCAATATTCAATATATAACTTGCTGGAGGTGTAGTTTCTTCTTTTAGCCTGTAGACCAATGGTTGAACAGTCCTCTGGGTTATGAAACCCAAGCTTGATATAATGGATCTGAACTGCTGGCTCTCTGTTTTTCTCAATGGGGCATTATAAAATGTGGAACATGAAAACAGCTCCAATAAGAATTTCTGATTCTTCTAAATTAGCCAACTGCATTTTTACTGGGGCACCTTCATGAAAGTTCACTAGCACAGGTGAGAATTAAATATTTATCTTCCACATTTCAGGAGGGCCATTTAAGGAAACAGAAAAAACTACTTCCTCTTTCACATTTTTTTTCCCTTGTAAACATCCCATCAGGCAATCTGAAATGGGATGTGTTAATTTCAGTTCAGTAAATGGATGATGCAAGTCCAAGATGTTAACACGATCCCATCTCTGTATAATAAGCAATTAAACAACGTCTGAGATTTTGAGTACAAAGAGACTTTAGTCTGCCTTACTGAAATTGCTGGATAAATGATCACCATTGAGTAAAGCCTTTTTGAATTACTTCTAAAGATGGAGAGAAAATGACAGTAAAGCATTTTAAAAATGAGGTAGTGAAAAATGCTTTTATTTTAACAATTTCCTGATTTTCTTTTCCTTTGCTGGAAATAATCTTTACAAAAGAAAACCTTTTAATACCGTAAGTCAGAGAGTACTGTGTGCAGTTCTGGTCTCAACGTCTCAAGAAGAATATAGTGGAATTAGAGAAAGTACAGGGAAGGGCAACTAAAATGATTAAGCAGATGGAGCAGCTACCTTATAAAGAGACCCTAAAAAGGCTTGGCTCCTAAGTTTGGATAGGAGAAGACCAAGGCGGGGGTTATAACTGAGTTTTACACAATCTAAAGGTAGTGAATAAACCGAATGCAGAATTGTTGTTCATGAAATTCTGCAGTACAAGTAGGAGGTATTCAGTGAAACTAGCAGGTGACCAATTTAAAACAGTTAAAAGGAACTAGATAGTGAACTTCTGGAATTTGCTGCCATGGGAATTTGTAGAGGAAGAGAGTATCACTAAGCTCAAAAAGGGATTTAGACTAATTCATGGACAACAGGTTCATAAATAGATACTAAAAGCACTGAGCAGAGATGTAACCTCTTACATCTCTAACACATTAATTCGGATGCTGGTGAAGTAGATGTTACAAAGACAGTGTCCAGTCTCATGTGTTCTCCCTGTGCAGCTTCTCCTTTTATCACTGCTGGATACAGAATACTGGGCTTGATGATCTGACCTGGAGACCATTTCTTATGTTCCTATCTTATAGCATAAGTGCAAAAGTTGCAAGAGCTGGGAGTAATGTCAGCTTGAGAGAGAGAGATGTATGAGAAGCAATGCCTCCCATCTTCTGGTGCTCTCTTAACTCAGAACGGAATAACAAATGGGAGCTTCTGCCTCTCATAGATGTAATATACCAGCTGAACAGCACCATTTCTACCTTTTTGAGAGACAATATTTTCCACTGTCTGCTAAATATTTATCAACATGCTAAGCCTCTTTTTAGCAATGAAGATTACTGTGCTGCACGAAACCTTTAAATGCTGCCCTTATTTGACATCACTAGTAATAGCAGTGATGACCTTTTGTTAAGATAAGAGGGGGAGAATAATGGTTAATATTAGCTTCTTAGCATTGCTTGTTATTTCACTTTGCCATTGGGCCAATCCCAGTGGATTGGATTGAACATAGAAACAAAAAAGACATAGATATGTGATATGGAAATAAACTGTGGGTTTGAATTCTATCATACAAAGGGTATATTAAAAAAAAAGTATATGCAATACATACAAACATAACACTCCTCTTTGCCTAATAGTAAGGGCTTACAGGAACCTTCTGGTCTGTTTAGAGGCTGCTTGAGCAAAGAACTAGGAGACCCAGTCCACTCCATCCAAAGGTTTCTGCTTCCTTTTCACAGAGTTCAGGGTCCATCAGCCTACATCTTGTTATAGTATGGCCTTTGCTTGTGGCTAAACACTCACATGACTATGGCCTGTTGCAGCTTAATTCACGGATAAGTTTCAAAGTCTATCGAACTGCTATTGTATCTTTTACCTTGGAGGATTACCCTTGCAACCAGAAGTGACAGCTGTGCTTGGTAAACCATCACGAAAAAATTATGTCTAGATGGCCTACATCCAGTTTCTTACTTTATTCAGTTAAATATAAAATTCTCTATTAGGAATCATATATCATTATCCTTGAACTAATTCTTGTGGGCACATAATGCATAATTATGCCACTCCCCCCCATGTTTCCCACCAATATGGCCACTTTGATGTTCCATGCACTTGTTGATTCTACGATACATAGTATCTAAGTAACATTTCTATAAAGCATTTTTATTGTCCATTGAGGTTGGCCAAATAGCGTGTCACAGATTCCCCTGGTGAATTTTTGGCATGAGTCTCAGTGTAAAGATTTGCCTAGATAATAACTTCTAGCACACACAGTGACAAGCCTCCTAGAGACCTGTCATTCATATTTTGTTTTGTGCCTTTTCTTCATCTGTTACTATTAAAATGTAGATTGCTTGCTTCTGCGTGGTTCCTAATTCTTGCATATCAGCTATAAAGACCTCAGAAAGCCGGCAGTCTACCAAGTTGTATTGCATACACTATCTTCCTTCCTGTTTTCCCAGGTTGTCCTGTGAAAAAGCTACAGGCTTACAGAGGCTGATTTGGAAATAAGGTTCTGCCCTGTGTTCCCACCTGGGCTATAATTTCTCTTCTGCCACTTCTGCCTTGTCGCTGGCTCTGCATCTATTACGGACATGATTAATATTTCTCACCACTTCTCACACTGGCTGTCTACTCATCATCCTAGAGAACACTGTGTAAATTTACATAATGTCCAAAAATATTTGCTCTCCTAAAACATATAGCAAAGACTCCTACAGCATAGGAGCAACCTCCAACAGTGCTTTCTAAGCCACTGTCATACTGTGATCTTCCTGTGGGGGGGTCTAGATCTTCACTTTTTCCTTTGTCACTGGAGAAAGAATCAAGAATCATTTTTCTCCCCTCTCACTTAGAGCCATCACTTCTAGTCATCTTACCCGCAGTCAGCTTGCATGGGGATAGAACCATATCTACTAGTCCTGCTCTTAAGTCAGGTGAGTATTTACCACTGAAGTTTCTAGCTGTGGGAACCAACCAAGCTGGTCATCAGGGGATCTATATGCTACCAGCTTATCTGTTCTCCACCTTCCCCCATCAGTTTTTGCCTGAGGCATCTAGAATTGGGAATAGCATTGCTGGCTAACCTGAAGAACTGTCTACCTATTGTATTTCTCAACAAATACAAACACTATTCAGTTCCAGACATGAGTATACCCAGTGTTCTACTCTCCTGTAACTGTGGAATCCTAAAAAATATCTGGCTGTCTATACTCCCATTTCCAACTCTTTACACATACTTTTCCATCTTAATTTTTCCTTCCATATTTTTAATTTGTAATTCTCCTATAACTTTTAGAAATGCATCTTTTTGAAGTACTAATTACATTTTTTGTTCATTGTGATTCTCTTTTTCTCTAACTATATTGAAAGTAACTGCTTAACAATCATGAATCCTTAGGTAACCATCAGTTTCCAGCTCAGAAATTAATTGGTCTTTTTCTCTCATAATGAGGGCCAAAGCACCTTCTATTAGAACGGCACGAGGCAGTAGCTATATTTTTTAGAAACATGAATGATGTTTTATTAGTAGACACTTTAACATTCATTCTTAATAATTTTTTCTTCTCATTGTTCCTCTGTGTTCAATCAGACAATTTCCTTTCTCATTTTTGTCTAGGTGCCAAACAGTAAAGACAGAAGCAGTTTCTCTTCCATGTTTAATTTTCAGTTCTACTGTCTGATACCATTACAGTCCAAGTGTGCAATTAGCAATCACAGCATATGCTGCCAGCTTTAGCTGAAAACTACTCTATTGGGCTGTTCAACAAAATTATTACCTAGGGGCACAGCATGCTTGTGGGGTGCCTGAACTGACTGCTCTTGGCAAAATGGCCTGTATAACAGCAGCTGACAAGATAGAAGTGTGAGTGTATCAGCATGCATGAGTGGGACACCCAAAACTGTCTGAGAAAACTGTCTGAAGCTGGAAGATGTGCAGTGGGGTTGCAAGGAGAGGGCAGCATAGCAGAGGCAGGGCCAGTAGCAGCCCTGCAGCATCAGGGCTTTGCCCTGACCTGGCAGCACAGTCCGTGCAGGCGCGATGTCCAGCTCACCCATGGACAGCATGGGTGCACCAAGGGCACCAGCTGGGGTGGGGGGAGTAGGGGCATCAGAACTTATGGAAAGCTGTTTAGAAATCTGTTAGTGTATATTTACATTTTCTAAGTGTTTAGTATCGTTGTGTAGCTGTTGCATTGCTGATATTGATCCTGAATGCATAGTTCACCAATTGCCAGCTAATTTTGTGTCTTTAATAAATCAATAAACCACTTTGATCTCGATCTGCTTTAAACGACATGAACTGAGCAGTTTTTCCCAGTGACACATGCTGAATTCACACAGAATGTTCAGTCAGTGTATATGCAAACCTGAACCAAAATGAGTATGTGCAAGTAAATTATTTTTGGTATTTAATTAAGTCACACTAGATAATCCAAATGTAACAAAATGTATTTATGGATCTAGGCATACAATCTGAATATACTGAGCTACCACCCATCAGCTGAGCAATCAAGCAGTGGTTCTTCAAATTCGTCTGCTTTGTCACTCGAGCAATTTTAAGTCAAGTCGCAAAGTAAAATGCAACACATAATTTAACTTCTTATTGCAGTATTTCACTGTAATGGCATTCCTAATTTTAGATTAAAATAAAAAGTTATTTTACAGATTCAGGCCAATGCAAAAGTTTAAAAGAGAAAAATATTTGTATTCCAAGGGAGAGGTAAGTCTTTCACAAGATTTTGGTCATTAATGATCATTAAAGCACTCATCAATGTTAAAATGAACACATGAATAAACACCTGAAATTGGAGTATACATATATATATATATATATATATATATATATATAGTCAATTTCTCTCTTTCAAAACCATTGTCAGAAAAGCTATAGAGAAGGAGGCTTTTAGGACCCCTTGATATGGTCTGATCCAGGCAGAAAATGCTGAACTCCCTAATTTCCCAGCTCATGTCTGGGGATTACAAAACTAGTAGTAACTTCGCTACCCTCACCGAAGTTCTGTTTCATGAGACCTTGCACAGAACTCTTCAGTGTCAGTCTTTAGAGGCATCACTTCTGAAAATTTTTAATCACTTGGGTCATTTTCTGAATTTATTAGTCTTTGGGATATTTTCTCTTAGACTTTACTGAGGGAAGCTTCCATTGTCAGAAACTAGCTGTATTTTTTAGTAAGGTTTACAAGAAGATATTTTAAAGGTTTATAATTAGATGAACTCCCAGATGATTCCTTCCACAAAAATAATTAGTTGTAAAAATTCAGAAGGCAATAACTTTGTCTTTTCTCACTTCTTTGCTTGTAAAATTCCATTTTTTATATTGTATTAGATGAAAGTCAAAAAACTAAGAATTTCCTTTGTTATTTCTCAAAAGTTATGTTTGAAGGATTATCTCTCAGACTGAGTAGTGAAAATCAAATTTTTCATGCATCTCATACACTGTGTAGTACAGCCTTTAAACACAAAAAGCTTTCAGGATAAGAGCTGAAAACTGCTGGGCTCTTTCCAGTACTTTTAAAGTACTGGAACAATTGAGATTATTTTAGCTAAAAGCTATTTCTAGACTAAAAAAAATCCATACAAATAATCTTTTAAACTTAAAAACAAAAGAAATTACAATCTGAGCATTTGTTTTTCCAGGAAGTTTTAAATATATGAAAAACATGAATTATCAAGAGCATCACTATTGTGAAAGTATAGTGGCAAATTACAAGACTATAAATTCTTACAGAAATCACTTGCTGGGTAGTAGTAAGGAACACAGGCTTTAAAAAGCAATGATGCAATGACTGCTAACTGTTGAACTTTGGTGTTGCTGAACTAAGAATGCAAACCCATTTAAATTTTATAGCAGATGAACAATTGTACAGAGAAACTCTTGTGCAAAAAGTTAATTACTGGAACCTCACCAAAAAATTAGGTTTAGAAATGTATTTATTATCTGTTTTTGAGAACTTACTGCAGTAAATATTTAAATTGCAGAAATACTTATAGAAATGACACTCAGTTTGTCTTATCATTTGACGATTTTGAAGAATATTATCATACTAGATCACTTATCTCTATGGCCCACTGTCTTATCCATGAGTATGGTCAATATTAGCTTCCTACTAGGATGAATAAAAAAATTGTACCAACCTACGCATTCTTCCCTACTCCCCTCTATACTCCCTGAACCTCCACTAGGTTGTACGTCATTGCTACCTGAAGCCAGAGGTCATATTGAATACAATAGCTCTGGTGAAGTTGTTTTCCATAAATTTTGTAATTGCTTTAGTATCTTCAGTGTTCTGCAGCAATGAGTTTCACAGCTTGTTTTATGGAGTATCTCTTTTTATTTGTTTTGAACTGCACATCCAGGTAATTTATTTTTTTTCTTTTAGGAAAACAAACACTTCCTCTTATTTATTTATTTATCCATTTATGGTGCATCCCATGATTATAGTCTCCATCATCTCCCTGGTCAGTGCATTCTTTCCCAAAGTAAAAACTCTTAGTTTACCTACTAGCTCTTTAATGGTCTTCCATACCTCTCGGTATTCATCATACTTCTGTTTACAGAGGCATGTCATGGGATGCAATGTTGCCAGCCTTACTAGGGTCAAGGTATATTTTCTTCTCAACTACAAGTCCTTTTGCCTCATCACAGAAAGAGATTAAATTAAGTTGCTGTGTTTTGACAAGTCTGGCTAAAACATGAACACATCATGGATCTCAAATACAACATACACACAGAAAATAGAAAAAACATCATAATTACTGAGGAGTCATATAAAACTGTAGTATAAGCAAGCAAGGACAAAATCAGAAATACAGTGAGGAAAGTTAGCAAGGGGATATGAAAGAAAAGGAACCTGACTAAGTTTATTGGTGGTCAAAAGGTCAAGAAGAAAGGTGATAGTTTACTTAGTGGAATGAGAAAAGTAATATCAAAAGATGCTGGAAATTACAGCAGCTTTAATGCAAAAAAGTAAGAGTTTAGCCTCCCTTGGAGTACTTAAAGAGTTCTCTAATGAAATCTTAGATTTGACAACAGTTAACTGATAATTTTTGAAGAATTACTGAAATACTGGATTCTTGGAAAGAACAAAATTAGTTTGTGAGCAAAACACTTCAGCTGAATTATGCAGTTAAACTAAGGATTCTCTGCTTAGCTACTTCAGTAGGTTTCATGCCTTTGATAAACATGGGATATGGGCAGAATTGCTAACATACAAGACAAGCTCTTTCAAAACACATAATTGTAAGTCACATAATTCAGAAACCTCATAATCAATTTTCTACTATTTAAATTTGTGTTGTGTGTCTTTGCTTCACCTTATATAAGCATCACCTTTTTTGATTCTGTTTACATTTCCGTATACTTTTATTAACTCATCTTTTTTCATAGCCCTTTGGGCTTTTATGAAACTATAAAGACATTCCTTTTTCTAGAGTTGGTTTTTTTGCTGTACACAAGTATGTGTGCTAATACCTACTACTACTGATACATAGGACAGTTGCATGACATCAGGGTATTTGCTGAAAAATCTACTTAGTCTTGTAGTTTATTTCTCACTAAAGGTAATTTTCATTTCACTGTAATTTCTAAAGCAGCTCACTGTGCTCTAGCAATATGTCTTTGTATTTTAAGCAAATGGAAGCAGCAGATAAATGCTTAATATAAAAATTTCTTTTCATGGGAAAATTTCCCAAATAATTGAAAGGCTGAGGA
Source organism: Dromaius novaehollandiae (assembly GCF_036370855.1). Taxonomy (NCBI): domain Eukaryota; kingdom Metazoa; phylum Chordata; class Aves; order Casuariiformes; family Dromaiidae; genus Dromaius; species Dromaius novaehollandiae. The sequence goes on along the minus strand of NC_088099.1, from coordinate 126,180,319 downwards.
ACATAAACGTTTCTAATTAGAATATGCTTTTTTTTTCAGGTGCCACTTATTTATTTTACCTTGAAAAAAAATAAGAGTCTCAATGAATAGCTACTTAAGGGTAATGAAAAATCTCTAAAGCATAGACCTTTTGCTCATATAGACCTCACTAATTAAATATATTCATTTTTAATAGCTGATTATTTAAAAAGACTAAGGTCAATAAACTGAACCAGAAGCAGAAAAATCCACTACATGATACATGATACATGTTAGGTACATGAGTAGCATGATAAATGCAATGAACAGGAAGATCAACTACATCAAGCTGAGAAAGTGATCCAGCAATCAGAGCATGAACAGGAGATCCATCCATACAGGACAGGTATTATATATTTCAATAAGGCATTAAAAAGATTATTTTAACACTTTTGCTCTTTTTTAATCATAGCAAGACCTAGTGATACATATTCTTAAATCAGAAAGACCGGACCAAAATTTCCATAGTTAAACAGTGTTATTTTGGTCTTTATATATGACATTTTGTTCCTCATAAAAAGGAACATATAAGTATTATATTTATGATAGGAAGAATCTGAAAACTTCAGAGGCAAGGAAATAGCCCCCAAGTTTAATCTTTGGATGTTTTTTGCTTTTTTTTCCCCTGAACTGACATAGTCTTCTAACGAAGGAACTTCTTGCTCCTCAATTATCAAACATTTTCCATTCTCTTTCAATGGATAGGTAAATTTTACTTGCAGCACAATGACATTTGGAGAGCAAGGGAAAGGAAAAGAGGCCTTCAGAAAACTGATGCTTGTATGTATTAAAATCTGGATAATAATTTAATGACTACAATGTCTTTACTTGGAAGTGGCTGATGGCATCATTATTGCTCACTGGCCCATTGTTTTGGTACCTTCTGGAAAGTCTTCTGAAGTACTTCAGGAAGAAATAGCTCAGACTGTAACAGGGTTTGTTACTCCTACATACGATTGTTTAGCTGCCTGTGAAAACTAAAGTCTTTGCCAATGCTGTTGTAAAATATACTGAAGATACTAACCCTGGCATAGCTGTTCATGTAATTGAATTCACCTGAAATTATCTGCTGCATGTTTTAACAAACGCACCTAATAAATGATATCCTAGACTGAGAACTGCCCAAATAAAGATGAGAGTTGCAAACCTATGGAAGACTTGAACTTGCAGCAAGAGTGTTTAGCTCACAGAAAAACAAATGTGACCACACATTATTTATTTTTCAAGACAACTATACTTTTTAATATCTTAAAAAATAAAATAACTCATTAAAACTCATCTGAAACAGCTTGAAATACATTATATGTTGTCCCAAACTACATATAGCGGAGATACAGGAGATACAGGATATGATTTCATTGAAGTAGGTAACTTCAAACAAGGAAAACACAGTTATTAATGAAAAGACATCTTTGTAGCTGTTGATATGAGTATCTCAGAGGTTAATAACTGGAGAAATGATAAAACCCAAGTGGTAAGTGATGCTCCTTGGAGGTCCACCACAGATTTACACACACACACCCACACACACACACACTTTGACTTAGGCCTTGCAAAACAGTACTTCAGAATGGTGGATGATAAAGCATTGTTTATACAAAAAGAAATAAGCTTTCTGAAAAAAGAAATCTAAAATCAGTTTCTGAAGTTACAAAGGCAAAATTCTCAACATAAAAAGCCCCAAACACCCAAGCCCGAAAACAATTAACAAAAACAGAGAGCCCCTTTCATCTCAGAAATATGAAAAACATCTGAAATGAGTTGAAAACTGGAATTACTGAACAAGAAGCAGAAGTATACTGTTCACTTAAAAACGTTGGGGTTGTTTCATTATTCATATTACAGAGATACACTTGTAATAAAATATATTTTAATTTTCAAATACAATTAGTTCTTATTATGAGGGAAAATAAGCACTTGGGTATTGGGTAGAATAGTTTTATTCCACGCTGTAAACGGCTGCCCTAAATAAAACATTGAGCATTTTGTAAGTAAGTATTGTATATCTATCCTTTTGAAGACAAAGATATTCAAAAGATAAATAAAATGTATATATAAAAAAGATACGCTTTAAGTATAAACATTAAATATAGTAAGTATATATATTAAATGTACCCACATATTCTCTTCAAAGCCATTTTGAATAACTGCTTTCTGTACTCAAAAGTGTTATGGTGGGGGTTGTTATTGATGATGGCCTCTTATAAGAAATGTCTGTCACTGATGAGAAACTGCATTGATAGGATGGATTCTCCTACATTCATTGACCCCATCCCAAATCCTTCATCTCCTTTAGATGTGACATTTTTATTATAATACATGCTTGATATCTAGTATATGTCATGCCAAGATGCTCACTGGTCTTGAAAAATCTGTCTTCCATGTTAACAGCCTTTCTGATTATAGGAAATTTTGCTTTTACTTATGTAAACATCTACGTTTTTAAGAAAACCCCCAAATTTTTAAGGGTATTTACTGTACTGAGAGAAAATAGTATTCAGTATGCATGCACACAAATATTGACAGATCATCTAGAAATGATATTCTCACTGTAATAATGCCAGAGCTGTGTCTCAAAAAAACCCATAAGTGTCTCATGCTCAGTACTTTTTCAATGCTATTTAATATTTTTTCCCTCTCTGTAGTATCACCACACTCTTAAGAAAACAATGCGTTCATATATCTTTGTGATTTCAGGGATTGCTATTATGGTGTTCATCTGGGAGTGTGTGTGTGCCACACAGTAGGCACACAGTCATCCCTTGCACCTGAGCTTACATTTTTCTGTGGTCAGAGCCCTGCATCCATACTGTGCTTTTCATGTTCCTATGAAAAGGCAGATAGGACAGAAGGATCATGACCATACCTCAGCTTCTTTCTGCGTATATGGGAGAAAGAAAAATTAGGGTTCAAAATTCATTCTTCTGCAGAAGAATTTCTCTTTTACTTTTCTTTTTATCGATTCTTAGACATTGCAAACAAATAGGGAAATGAAAGGTGTTCTTTTCTCTGCACAGGATTGGAGGAAGCCTCAAGGTCTCAAAACCCACAAAGTATAAACTGTGTTCCTTTGCAGTATTGTAGGTATCTAATAAACAAGCTGTACAAATGTTTTCTGCCTTGTGGAAAGCATTTTTCGTTAAGAACACTTGGAAAAGTGTTGTACTGACAGCAACACAGACACTAAAGCCCACGCTGAAACACAGCCCAGTCCTCCCGCTGATAAGATGTATTATCTTTCCGCCTACCTGTGGTCCTCCATTTACTTGTCCCTGTCTCCTGGCACACCTGAGTCTAGGAACTGCATCAGTTCATTGCCTCGGTGCTAGAAGTACAGCTTCTATTAATAATATCAGCCCGGAGCCTGAATCTAGCAGCACAGCTCTTCCCAGAAGCATATTTTCCTTGCCATCCCCCACCTCCTGGTGGAAGTGCAGGGACCGGGCAGTGCCCTGGGAGAAGGCGTGGGGGCATTCAGGGCAGTATGTCTGGAAGGCAATGTACAGGACAACATAGCTGCATCACAGCTATACAGCTTTCCCACATACCCCTGACCAGTGTCTCAGGCATGGTCCTTACCTGAAATCAAAGAACCTGTCCTGCGAGGGAACTGGAGCAGCTTAGCAGAGCCTTCCCTTGCCGTTCTCCTCCGCACCCCACATAATGCCCTGATGCGGGGATGACGCTGGGAAGGAACCTTGCCCTTTTTGAGCCAGGCTTTTCACACGCAGGTCCTGGCCATACCATCTCCACGTACTTTCATTCTCACCTAGACCAGCACGCTGCAAGGTGGGCAAGACGGGTAATGAATTGCTGTTGCGGTTGCAGACCGAACAGGCAGTGTTAGAGACTGAATGGGCTCGGAGATGAGAAACACTTTTTGTAACAGAGAAATTTAACATTAATGAGTGACACGATGTCTCTGCCCTGCAGCGGGGGTGATGGCGTGGCCCGGGAGACACCGGCTGGGCCAGCAGAGCAGTCCCAGCAGCACGGTGTGTGGGCTGAGGGCCCCCCGCCACCACCCCCCCGCCACCACCTTGAGGTTCTGTGCAGGCTCGCAACCGCAGCGCTGCTAACAGCGTAGTTACCAGGGAGCCATTGTGCGTAAATGTGCTGTTATTGCCCAGCCTCGTTCCCTCCGTGCTCAGAAGGCACGGTTCGAAGGCAGTTCGTGCTAACCTTCCCATATTTGTCTGTACTATGCATTAGACTTAGCAGAACAGACACTCAGAAAATGGTACTCAAATCTCTAGCTTACTAGCATTACTGATATTCCTCAGTTTTAGCATTCCTATGTGATACTTCCATATGATAGTAAATTGCTTAATTGGCAAAGATTCCTCCCTCCCTCCCCCTGCCAAAAAGAGCTTATTAACACCACAGGAGATATTTGCTGTTTTGGGCACGTTCCCTTACCTTGCAGGTCTGCTAATTAAGCTCTATTAATACCGTTTTTCTGTCGGTTGAGCAATATAAAGAAAATTTCCAAAGGCTAATTTTGGAAGCTTTACATTTACAACAGCTTGTTGGGGTTCTCAAAGAAAAAGTTAAGGGAGAATGACCTTTGACACAAGCTTTTGCATCCATTACTGCTACCTTCTAACAGAAATATCATACTCGTATAGATGCAATTCAAGGACAAAAGAAACATAAAAAATCTAGAGGAAGAAGACAAAGAATCACTCTAGTAAAATGTTTGGTTAGCTGTGAAACCACCTATCTTAAAATACAAAGCAAAACTAAACTCTTAGAAATAACGAATGCTGGCAACAAAACCTGAGCATATATTTTGTTGTTTAATTGTTAGAATTTGAAATATATTTTATTGCTAAATAGGTACATTGAAATATATTTTATTCTTAAATAGGTAAATTGAAACATTCAAGAATCTTTTCTCCTGATGCTCTAGAATGACACACTGCTACACAATCCCACAAATAGTTAGTTCTAGGAAAAACATAAAATTATTAAAAGTTCTCTGTAATTTGCTCATAAAGATACTGTAATACTATTTGCAAGAGACAATACGCGTCTTTAGCATAATGTGATTTGCTTGTGACACAACAATATGTGTTTTCAATACAACTAGGTGGACAGGAAGCCTCAGCAAAAGAATGTAAGTGAAATGTTTAGAAACCTGTTAGTAGGCCACACTTGCATACCAGTGTATGCATACTGACTGCATATGTTGGACTTCTTTAGTTAATGTGGTTAATAATGAATTCTACTACACTGACTTCCATCTGACTACTAATCTGACTTCCATGCCATGAGATCCTCATTTCCTGAGAAGTAAGACTAGTTTCTTGCTTCAGACATGCCTGGCTTCCTCCTGCCATGCTGCTTTTCCATGGAAAGCAAAGGCACAAAGTGAGGGAGCCTAGTACACACATAGGTGGTGAGTCTTGTGCAGTATGCCATTAGGGTATGGGCAGGATCTTCCTTTCACACAGTAGCTCATGATCTCTCAGATTCCCAGTATAGCTGTGCAAACTGTATGTAAAGAAAATTTGACTTAGAAACTATTGCCAAACTTTTCAAAATGCTTAGAACTAGATCCACAGAGACTTAGAATGATGATGCTGATCTTTAGTAACAGCTAACATTTAGGAAAACAGCTTCCAAAGTGGAAGCTTTGAACTAGGTGTCCAACTTGCCTAAATCCTCTGTGGAAAGAATTAAGTGCCTCAGAACAGGATTCACAACAGGTTGCAGGCTAAATAGAAGATAAAGTTGTCTAAGCTGCTAAATAGGGAATGTTATGAAAAGGAGTGTTACATAGATATCCCTCGTGGGCATTTCACTGGTCATACTTTTGAAGTATGGTGGGAGGGATGAGCTGGCGGCTTCCCTTTCTGTTAAATCTTAGTGAGTAAACTTTTGCAAATTATTGGAGATCCTGATTCAGTGGTCTGAAGAAGGTCTGGAGTTACATGTTCTAGGATAAGTTGCTTTTTGCAGAGGTACGGGGTTAGAAGGAGAGTAAACTATGCAGCCATTGAATGTGAGCTGTGTCACTCTGCAAAAAGAAAGTCAAGATTCAATGAAAGAGCAGAAAATAGATGAACAATACCTTCCAAAAGTCAGCCATTACCTTTGTCTGTTTAGTATTAAACTTCATTCCAGATTAGATGCTGAGAAGGGTACTTGAAGTCATCTCAGTGCTTAATTTGTCAAAAAGAAACTGAATCCTTGATTTTTATGGTGAGTAGTCAGAAGTTTTCTTATTTTTGGTATAGGAGATGCAAATGATGCAAAACAGAGAATGGAAATTTCAGATGTCACCAAATATATTTCCTGTTTTGAGCCTTCTAAGCTTTTTAGCACTGTTTTGTTGCATTATTGGTTTCTTTGTAGATTTAAGAGACTGAATGAAGATCTTCAGACTTTTGAGAGAAGAAGTTTTGACTACTGTTAATTGTCCTTTTCAAAAATTTGCACAGTTAAATTTCCTTTCCATATAATTCCTGTGATTTTTTTCTTGAGAATCTGAAGTGTTGCAAAGGGAATGTTTTTGTCTAGAAAGACATAGAGACATTTAAGTATCTTCAGAGGAACTTGGAAACCTCCTAGGGAATTTCAGGGAAAAGGCAATTGAAAAATATGTTCACGGGGTGGCCCAGTGGAGAATTTCATTCTCCTTAATCAGATTATTTTCACTTAATTTCAGCAACTCAAGGAATGGAGCATCAACATAATCCTAACCATCACCCCTTAACTCAGTAGTCAATGAAGAGAGAGGTACTTCGAGATTAAATATCTATGTTAGTACAGTGGACCATATAGCTAGAGGAAATAATTTATTTTTCTAGTCATGATGTAAAACTGTTTGAGGATCTCTGGTGGTTTAGCTTAAGAACCCAAAACCGTAACAGAGTGGCTGATAGTTTGTATGGTTTTGGGAAGATACATGCTGCTCATGTGCTGTAGGAAATGATCCTCTGGTGGTGTAAATGCACACAGTCTATCATCATGTGGTTCCTTAGACTTGAAGATAGCACTGCAGGTATCTTGCAACTTAATTTCTAAACCTGTTATCAGTCTTCACCAGCTCAGCCAGCAGCTTTCTTTGAGGACGTTGCTGGTTTCTGCTGCCACTTGGCAGGTAGTTACAGGTAGTGCTGATTAGACTTATTGCCTTTTTAGACTGGCCTCTGACTTGCTTGGACACTTTGTGACAATGATTCTTAAGTTCGGTTTCTGTAAATCTTCCTCTCTGTACACAGGTGGCGGTCACAATAGCCTCTGAATGAGTAGGTTGATTGCTTTTTACTCAGCATCTGTCTCTCTATTCATTTACGTGCCAAAGACTAGAATATGAGAATTTCAAAATAATTCAGCAATATTTGGTTATGTAGTAATTCCCACAGACTTAAAAAATGATAGTGTTTCTCACAAAATTCATGAATTAAATTCATGTGATTTTATTATTATTAAAGTACTTATATATGCATACTTGTGTATATTTGTGTCACTATAGAAATATATTTATGTATCACAAAATTTAAACAGTACTGGGAAGGTGCTATTTAAAATGTACATGCACACCTTCATACATGTTATGGACACGTCACCAGAAGTGTTACTGCATTTCAGCTCAGTTGTGGGAATAGTCTGTCAGTTAAAATGTTTTAACTTCAGTGAAGATGGCTGAAGCAAATACATAGTACTTCCAATTGGGGCAAGCAAAGATCATATCTACAGGTAGTTATGATTTATCAGCTGATAGTGGTAGCCTGTTAGGTTGTGGTAACTCAGCTGTGTTTAATAAATGTCCATTCATTTATTATACAGTGTGCACACTTTGATGCTTTTACATATGTGTACCTATACATCTACATCTTCTGTACATGGATATAGGCTTAGAAGTTTTTACTAAATATATATCCACTGAGCTGATAAATAAGTTTAAGAACTACAAACCCGTGGTGTTTATTCTGCATGCTAAATTGCCATCTCTGGGGCATAGTGTAATATTCCATTTTTTCCAGCACTTTCTAATCATTACAATTTTTAAAAATCAATATACAATTTATAAACATATTTTTGTGCCCTTTATTGCCTTAGTATTTCGTATTTGGTATTCCATGGTACATTCTGTAGAAATGTTTTCTCCCTCTCCTGAGGCCTAGAATGGGAAATATTTAGTTCTGCACTAATAAAAGTTTTCCTATATCAAAAATTTTTCATTACTTTCAAGCCTAATATTTTATGGCTCTGTAGGGTTAGAAATTGGAACTCTCTACTATCTGTTAGGGCAGTCCTCTGAGGGTGCTGTTAATGAGGAATGGAAAACATTGCATAAAGCAAGTAAGAACATTGTACAAAACTCACATTTAGGAAAGACAGGTCTTCAGAACATTTGCCTAGCAGAAGCCTGCTATGGAAAATTTATGATAAACCCTGTTTGATGGCAACTTGTTCCCTAAATACTCTAAAACTAGAAAATGAGAAGGTGTTTTCCAGAGTCTGTTAGAAATCTTCATGCTCAGCAGAACTACCACCTTTATTTTGATGCAATAATCCAAAAGTATTAGGCTCCTACAAATACAAGATTATTATTCAGTTTCACATAAAGTCATCACAAGGTCCCATCTCAGATTAACCAGTGGAACACCTTCCAAAAAAGTGATTAAAACAATTGATTAAAATTGAACCTATACAAATACAAGATTATTATTCAGTTTCACATAAAGTCATCACAAGGTCCCATCTCAGATTAACCAGTGGAACACCTTCCAAAAAAGTGATTAAAACAATTGATTAAAATTGAACCTATACAGAATCCGTAGTTATAGTTCAACTTGATTCATCGACATAAACTATAGGGCAAGGATTTAAATGAATAGCATAATTCTGAGTTCAGGACATATTAGATGGAGATGCTTGCTTCATTTTTCCTATGATTTCATATTTAGTGGACTGCATGGAAAATTAGACTTCACCAGATTTTCATCTGGGATGGTGAGCATAGATATTCCTATACAATAGACCAAAACAGCCAGGTAATTTTCTTGATTTTTGTCTTGATTTTGTCTGAAGAAGATATATTTTCTTCTTTTTTCATGTAACAACATTTAGCATGTCACTTTTGCATGTTTATGTCTTTTTTTATGAGCCTACAATTTGAAATATTACAGAACGCCTTTAGTTTTGTTTGTACGTACAGCATAAACTACATTTAGCACAATAATTATTTATTAGCTATTTGTTATAATAATTTTAGAAACTGGAATGACATTTTTTTCTCCATTTTCTATCTGATAACTGAATTCTTCTGTGTTATGGGCTGACCAGTACTGTAAGTAGTAACTAGGAATTGTTTAAGAAAACTTTACTGTGCCCCAAACTCACACTCATACATTCATGAAAGAAAAATTTATTAGTTTAAAAGGCACCTTGACTGGAGATGAAAAACATTGAAATTAATGACCAAAGACAGGAGACTTCAAACACTTGATGAATAAAAGCTAAATATGTAAAATAAAAATTTCAGGATGCTAAAAATATGATTACCTTGGGGTGGGGTGAATGACAGCACTGAAAGAAGACAAAATCCATCATGATGCAGATGGCTGGAAATGTTAAAACCTTTTTGTTTTGTGTTTGGAAAGAAACTGGATGGGGCTGTGGTTCTCTAAGTACCCAGGTGGCAGTTATGGCAAATGCAAACCTGTCTTCATCTCTCTTGTATATTTTTTTTCCTTTGAGCTTCTTACATGTGCTGTCAAGACACTGCTGTTTGTGCAGCCACATGATGAACCAGAGCAAGGAGCTAGCTTGGAGCTATATCTCAGTGAAAAAGAAAAAAAAATCAGAGGTAATTTTCAGCTGAATCAGCTTCCCAATTGGGTTTACAGCATGGCCACAAAAATAGCTGTATGTCCCTATCTTTTTATTAGTAAGAGGTGAGACCAGATTAGGCAAGGTGTGCCTCAGAACTTCTGTTATTAATAGAAAACATCTTGGTGTCTGGGCTAATTTAGTACCAAAGACTTGTGAGGATTTCTTCTGCTAACCTGTTCCGTGCTTTCCTTTCATGTTGTGTCTGTAGAGCTCTTCACGTTGTGGAGCTGCGTTAAGAGCACAGATCTCCACAGCTCAGTAGAATGGGAGAGAGAAACGAGGTGCAGAGTCTACAGGGGATTTAGGGTGCTTCAGCTGCTAATTTCCATTATCCAGGAGAATTTATGGGTCATCCCACATTCCAGAGATATTTATTAGAGAAGAGATCTGAATTTACAATTCAGATAAAACAACATACTGTAACTGATAAAACAACAAACTTAGTTGGCTTGGAATATCTTATATCCACTTGGACATACTATAGTGACTGCACAACCAGACATTGCTCAACACAGTAAGATAAGTACAGCTCACAGTGATCCTAAGATCTTTTGTTTTCTCAGAATACAGAGGGAGGATTTTTAGCAACATTTTACAAACAAAACATTTTAAAATCTGCAAATTCAGTAAAATCACAATTGAGAGTCTTGAAAAATAGTTGAAGGCTTCTCTGAGTCAGCAATGCTCAGACTTAGCAAATCTAGTAGCACTGGGGAAGTTCTGAATGACTAAATGAAATCCAATTTTGTGTTTAATATGACCTATGGAATTTTTAATCATTTAGCTTGACAACAATCATAAGACATGCCAAATAGAAAAAAAAAAAGCTTATTTTTAATAAATGATCTAAATTAAGAACAATTAAATGTGAAGCAACAACATTCTATGGAAAATGGGTATTGTCAAAAAAATTACGTTATCTTTTATGGAATTACTATTTTGGTCAATTAAAGTGACTATATTGAAAATAAAAATGGATTTCAGTAAGGACTCTTATATAGTACCACATGCATTCTGAAAATTAAGACTATAGACAGTCAGTGTGGCATGCATTAAATAGAGTAATAGTGAGCTGAGAGATCAAATATGATAGATTTGCAAATACAACCTAATGGGGCATTTCTAGTGAAATTGCAAAGGGATCTGCTTTTGTTCATTATCAGTGGTTTAGAGGAAGACAGAATTATTGCTCATAAAGTGTGTAGATGACACAAAAATGCAGAAGTGAAAAATGACAAACTCAGGTGAATTACGCTGAATGATTCAAATCTTACAGAAAAGTGGATATATTTGAAGCCCCCCCTTTTTTTTTTATCCAGGAAAGGTCAGTGGGTTTTGTGTTAAGATCTCCAAAATATCATGCTCAGAGGGTGAGAGACTAATTTTAGCAAATAATGATAGGGAAAATGACTTAGGAATCATGTTGGAGGATGTAAGAAAATCTGAGTGCGTTTATCTTAGTAAAAATATAAGAAGAGTTTATTTTTTCACACTCTCTGGTAAATAGAAAAGTAGAGAATTAAGATACAAGTGTTCCAATGATGAGGTCAAAAGAGAAAGCTAGAAAAATTCGTATGAGAAATCAGGTGTTTTCTTTTAACAGTGACTTTCAGCATTTTAGTGAATAGTGGAAGAACTTATGAAGGGGCATAGATTCTTGATGCACTTCAAGTATTTAGCTCTAAATTAAATGTATTTCTGTGTCATGAACATCAACAGAAGAACTGTTTGAAGAAATTCTGTTCTATTCCTTGTTCTATATAGGACAATAGGTAAGACTGGAATTCTAGTCTTAAAAATATTAGTTTATGATTTTGATATGAGTAACCACATTTAATCTTATTAGATATATCTGGGCATTTTCTGTGATGTTGTGATGAGTGATGTTATTTTTTAGGCTACTAAAAGCAAGTTCAAATCACCTTTAGATGTAAATGGGTACCCCCTGCTGTCTTAGTTCACAATAAGTTTTCACTTCTGAAGGATAAGCAATAAATGGGCATTTGACTTAAAATTTATTTATTTTTTAACTGTTGTTAGCAGAGCTCTCTGTATTCTTTGAACAAAGGGAATTCAGCAAGGTTAGATTTCAAAAGAACTCGAGGAACCACATCTCAGAGAAATGATCAAATAACTGGGAACTATTAAAAAAAAACAAACCTGCTTGCTGAGGGACATTTGTGACACAGTTTATTGGAGCAGTGACTGAATAACTTCTTAGAAAACAGCTGAGCCCAGGAGAGGCTTTAGAAGAGTCTAGATATCTGTCTTAGGATGTGGTCATAAAGAACATGGGTACTTTTGACTTGTTAGGAAGTCTGTGATGCTGAGGTCTGAAGAATAGACCTGATGAGATCTCCCACAGTAAAAGTGTCTGTCTTTTATCCATAAAATCCATTACAGAATTCAGAGAAACATCCTGAGAGCTATTCATAGTGATCTTTGCATATGTTATCTTCTTTAAATCTCATACAAGTTAGCCATGTAGGATGGGTGATTGACTGAGTTACCTTTAACGTCATCTCTTTTAGCAGGAACTCAACTATAAAGTTGTGACAGAGCAACTCTTAACACAGGTATAAAGTTTACATATTTGGTTGATATTTTCAATTTTTAATAATGTGTAATACATAAAACAGGAACTTTACACTTATCTTAAGGAGAAAAAAATATTAATATTAAAACCAAAAAGCAAGCAGAATAAATAAAACTTGTGCTTCTAAATATTTAATCACCAAACATTTAGAGAAATAAAAATTACTTTGTATGTAAGGAGCCTTATAGCTTGGACTTTAAAAGTTTCATTTATATTCATAGTACCTGAAGAGTTTGATTAGGAGCAAGGTTAAATATGACAATGGAACACCTGGAAATATGCTTATATAAGTACTTATTTAGAGGATCTTTTATCTCTGACATAAGTATTTTTCATATATTGTGCTTTTATATGACACTGACTGGATGCATTGTTGCCAGCCCAGCCACTAAAAGTGAATAATGTTTATATCCTTAGAACTGAAGTTACAAATAACTACATTAGAATAAATAAAAATAAAACCAGACAATCGTGAAAACATGATTGACTAGCCAGCAGAAGAGCTTCCTTTATCACAGAAGGATCTTAAAAAAAGTCCTAAGAAACAGAAAAATTCCCAAAGGCTACTATGAACATGATGTATAAAAATTCAAGAGCTCAAATACAAAATTGTCTGTCTTCAAAATGAGGTATATATTTGGAAAATCAGAAGCCTACATTGTAATTTTTATCCATTTTTCATAATAGTTTATCTTATATAGCATGTGTATGAGAACATGTTCTGTTCTTCTTAAAGACTGCTGAAAAAGAGGGTGTCATATTTCAGCTGCAGTCTGATTTGACAGAATATCAATCCCACTGTGCACATTTCAGTGTAAAGTTTTATGCCCTTGAACCTTTACAAAAGATAGATATGTTGCAGAATCACAGTAATTAGTTACCTCAACTAGAATTAACTAGATTTAGTCAACTACTTAAAAAAAAATCTATTTAAGTAGTTAACTAATTCTAGTTCATTCTATTTAAGTCTATTTAAAATTTGTTTAAGTCTAGTTAAAATCTCTTTAAGTCTTAAGCTGTGGGAAACTGAACTTGGAGCTCAGATAGAAGCAGTATTATCTAATTGTGTGTTTATAGCTAATGAAAATACAACTCCACTTTTTAAGATTACAAATGAGAATTTTCTCTTACATATAAATTTAATAAGTCTTTTCAAATATTTCTGTTCAATGAAAATAATCTACAACTCACAAGTAGTAACACGTTCAGCATTTGAAATCTGGAAATGGAGCTATATGTTATGTTTCTGAAGTAGTAGATAAATGAATCAGGACTTCTGGTATAATATACAATAATATCTAATTTTAAACATGAGCTTGTGATGTTGAAAAATCAATACAATGAAATATCTTCCAAAGTTGAAGAATGTGAGCAGATCATACAGGAACAAAAAGCTGAAGCTGCTAATATACTTGACCAACAGAGAAAAAAAAAATCTGTTCTTGAAACTGGAAAACTAGACAAGACCTTACAGTCATTGCATATGGATGCAATGACTTCTTCCCAGCAGAAGTACAAGGTGGAACTTGCTCAGCTACAACAGCAGATAACACAGCTTGAAAGAGATCTTACAAAAATCAGGAAACTTTGTAGTCAAAAAGATCAGATATACTTTTGCTATGAGAATGAGCAAAACAGCTATCTCTTTAAAAGCCACCTTGCAAAATAGAATATGAAAGAGTTGGGCCTACACTACTTCATACGTATTTGTTATAAATTCTATACGGAAAAAAACCTGTATTGCAAATTTTGTAAATACATATTTCTCCAGTGTTTTTCTCTAAATTCAGGATATGTTAGAGTTTGTGATAGCCATTCTGTCAAAATGCATATCGATAAAATGAATACAGTAATATGACTTCTACTGTTATGTTTTGTAGATATTTTTTAAAATGAACTTGCCAATCTTAACTCTATCTGTCTCCCATTTGTACTCATTTTCAATGTCATCAATTTACTTTGTGGTACTTTTTCTTAGGATAAAAGGTACGTAGTACCAGGGGGTTTTATTTACTCTTTGTATCTTGCACTGTAAGTGCTTCCTGTATAAAAATATTAATAAGGTGAAAAGGTTTGCTTTTATTAATTATATAATATCAACAATGCTAAGCTATACAATAAGCAGAAACTATACAATAAGCAGAAATCATCTGTACTTATTTGGGAACTTTACAAACACATAATTTCATCTAGCAATGAAAACATTTAGGATATTCTAATTGTTTCTGTGTTTCTGCACTTTTAAAATTCTTTTTTGACTAGAATACTAATGATAGAAAAAAAAACAGCAAATCTGTTCTCCCCCACCTCCATTTCCTGAGAGGGTTTCATAGAGAGTTGTACAAGGTATAGGCTGTCTGCAGACAACTTAAAGATCTACTTAGAAGGAAAAAGTATTGACTGTTTGACTATAAAAATCTTTTTTTTTTAACTAAAAAAATCAGCATAAAGAAATTATCACTCTGACAATCTATTTCTAGTAATCAGAACGTCTTTATTATTTAGTGAAGCAAATGAATGAAATGGAAACATATAACAGTGGCAGGATATTATATGCTGTCTATTAAGTTTTACACACCTGAAAAAATATGTTAATATAAATAATTGTTGTCATGTTAACATTGCAGGTTTCAAGCTGTCTGAAACAATTTTACATCCTCAGTAAAGAATGTTTAACATTTGAACCAAAAACAGTACAGCACGAATAATTAAAGGCTTAAGTTAAATACATAGACAGTTATTTAAATTTAGATCTGCAATAACATTTACTATTATTCTCTAAGGCTTTGACTGTGCTTGACAGAAACAAAGTACTCTGGGATTAATTTCAAGAAATGGTGCCAACTGTGCACAATTTGCTGTAATTAAGACATGAAAGAGTGCTGAATATTCAGATTAAAAGAAGCATGATGGAGCATGATAGAGAATCAAGGTGTGGCATCACGCCAATAGAACACAGTCACTCATGAATATCCAGTAGTGATTGATATGAAATTTACACCAATAAACTTGTAGCACGTGCATAAGAACTGTCTATGTAAAATTTAAAATCACAGTACTGTATCTTAAGAGAAAAGTCAAGCTTATACGTGGCATCTTCAAATAATAATAAAACAAAGTTTAAATATTATAGTTTTGTACAGACAATAAGTTTAAACAGGAAATAAGTAGCATGGTATCTTTTTTCCTGTGACTCTGGGATATCCGCGTGGCCACATTAACCTACAGCATATGCCTGAGTATCAAAAGAAAGAGCTCTGTAGCAGTTGGCACCAAGAGGTTAAATATCTCCCCTCTTTTTTTTTTTTTTTTTATTCATCAAATCTTTTCCCTTTTTTTAAAAAGGAAAAGTATTCATTTAGATCAAAGTGCATTTCCTGCTTTTCTCTCAGAATTACATGGAATATTTCTTCTTGCCTTTGAACTTATAAGTATTGATTAATGATGTATTTATTGTAATACTGAATCTTTTCTTCAACAGACTTTTTTAAATTAAAGTCCTTGTAACTTTTTGATCCTAGAGGAGATGTGGGTACTTGACCCAGTTGCTAATGAGGTGCTGTATAATATCATGTATCCTATAGCTCAAAATAGCAGGATGCAGTATAAAAAGTACATCATAAAAGGCACTATTGGAATGCTTTTTGTCTTCACAGGCAATACGCAAAAGAGATGACCTTCTGAGAAAGTCGGAAGCTGATTTGCTGCAGGCAAGGGAAGGTATCAAAGCAAAAGTGGCTGAGGTGGAGCACCTTGACTGTGTGGTCAAGAAATTCAAAGCAAGTATCCAGGACACACAGAAAGAAAAGAATCAGATGGAGAGAGAAACCCTCATACTGAGAACTGAGATTCAGCAGCTAAATCAGGAGCTGCAGGGTGTGCATAAGCAGTGCAGAAAGACAGGTAATAATGTACAAAAATAGTAATATTACAGAAATGTGAATTTGGCACAGTCTAATGGAATAGAATTTTCAATCATATGGACATATGATTGCTGTAATCAAATGAATATAAAAGGTTTCCTGTACTGCTTTAGGGTAAATTTACAGCTATTCTGACTTTGTCGGAACTAAATAAACAAAAGTGAATTTTTTATTTCTGTTTCTGCTATATGGTCTTTGTATTAATTCAGAAAAAACATCTATTTCTGTCTCAGAGCACCTGCTCTTTCACTGGCAATTCTCAGTATAATTTGATCTTAACAAGTCTGATTTCATTGTTAATATTTTAGGTGACTTATTAAACTGGTATGATTAATTCCCAGCATATAGGTAAAGTAACAGCTTTAGCAGTGGCACACTAATGAATATAGATTTTTTTTTGCAAGAGAATAGTAACCATGAAAGCAAAATAAGATACAAAATACAAGCAATCATTTGATTATAACCAATAAACAACTTTAAATAATTTTTTGCTTTGGGTTTTTGCAATGAACATCTGTGTTAGAACTAGTTTTTCAGATAAGCGCATGCAATAAGGAAATAGCATTATTAATATTTTGAAGTCACAGTATAGTAAAGTTTGAAATATACTACTTTTACCAAATAAAATATTAATGAAGTCATTTGGAACATAATAGACAGCCTGTGTCAACCCCTTAATTTTCCCTTCCACTATTCACAACATTGCCAGATACGTGTTTCTGGATAAAACCCCCTAGAGGTCTGCTGCAAATTCTTTTTCAATACAACCAGATCATTGCAGATAATTGTATTACACAGGGTATTGATCCAAAATCGTTGTGCACCGGAAACATCTGAAAAAACATGATTATAGCTTTCTGTTTATTGTTCGTACATCATATAAGCAGGCTTTTGTGAGAATCACCTGTAAGAAAGGCAAGGTGGAAACATCAGAGAAATTACCTCTTTACAAGAATCTATTGATCACTTTAAATCAAAGAAGTATGTTTGACATAAGATTACCTGCCAGTTTGAACATTAGGTACACTATGTTATAGCCTGGGGCAGTTGTAAGTCTGACAAAGGGATTGTAAATAAAGCATGCAGCTGCTAGCGCCTCTGGCTTGGGATCAACCAAGGCTCAAGTCCAAGGCATAGGTAAACTTAAAATAATTTAACCCTTTTTTACCAGGACATTGTGAGTTAAAACTGAGAATTAAAGAACTGTGACTAAATAACTTATTGTATGTTTAAATAGGGATGCCAATTACAAAATATGCATAGTTGGATCTGTCTACAAATCAAGACTGTTATAAATAAAATAAATTTTGGAAGATAGTTCTGTTCCCAGGCAGTAGATTGTATCTCTAAACTACTTCTAAGAACTTTTAAAACATTTTTAAAGATGCATTTCTGAATAAAACAATGATGATATTTCAAAAGAAATTGGCAGTGATTTTATAAATTATGAAATTCGAATAAACTTCAATTGACATACAAAGTTTTATCTCTCACATATATAAATCAACAGCTGAAAATCTTTTAAGGGAAGAGGTAAGTATCGCATGTAAAATATTTATGTTTCTTTTGACTGCCTTCTCAGACCCAGTCCTAGGAGCCTATAGGTAATTAACTTTACTCAAACAAGTAGTCATATTGATTTCAGTGAGATCATCTACCAAGGAAAGTTGCTTACACATATATTGACAGAAATGGGTCCAGAATGATCTACACTGACAAATGGAGTTTTGTTGTATATTATATTTCTTAGTGAATGATGGCAGCTTAAGCTTGTCTATACTACATTTGTTGTAGCCTATACAGCTCATTTTTAGATGTGAAAACAATCCTTTTATAAGTTGTTTATTAGATTAAGATGTTATTTTAACATGTGTTGACATTACTAAACATTGAACTCGTTAATTCACAGAGATTCAGATGCACTTGAATTTTAGTAAAATGACTTGTGGGTGATATGTGCCCCTTGTTAAAGTTCAGCTGTTTACGTTAGCTGTGTTTCTTCCTGAGGCACAAACAGCTTATATGTACCACTTTTTACTTATACACATGGTGATTGTTGTCTTATTTTTGTGAGAACTGGGGTTCTGTTACTGTCAATGAGAAAAGAACAAAGCACTTTTTTAAGGAAATTGATAATCTGGATGTTCAGAACACATAACAAAGATATGGCAGTTGAATTTAGATACTGTGCATGTGGTGAACGTCGTTGGACTTTAAGGATAATAAATGAAGAATCATTTTAGCAGAGCACAAGTGTTTTTCTTTAAAGGATTCTACCCATTTAATCTAGAAAATATTGATTTCAAACTTCATTGAAGCCTGATGTACTTATCACTATTTAATATTATACTACAGCACAGTAAAAAAAGCTTTTTTTATTTATGATTGTGTGAATATCTCTGGTATGATACTTACTGAGTTGCTATCATTGAAAGCTTCTTCATTTTTTAAATTTTCTGGTGTCAAATTTCAAAATCATTTGACTGTTAGGTAGTGAAGGGAATGCTTCCTATAAATTGTTTCATGTGAAGCACTTGTTCTAATGATCAGTTTAACTCCATGATATCTTAAAATTGGTAACTAAATGTGCCTATGTGCCTGAAGCCATATATTTATGGAAAAGTATAAAAACAAATACATATGTATGTATGTGTGTGTGTACGTATGCACACACAAGCACACACCCGTGCACATCCATACATGCACATACTCAGGGTCAAATATTTAAATTAAAACCTATGTACATACATCTTTTAGGAAAATGGTCAACAAAGAACAAAGGAAAATGTCTTTGTCTTAAATCACTTATTTTTCTGAGGGAGCTGGCAGTGTATAGCTATGGTTTCTCTTGGTCTAAGGAAAGATTGCCATCTGTTGGATGACCTTGGAAAAGAATGGCTTTTTACTATGTATGTACTCTGTAATTCATGAAAAGTCATAATGAAATTGAAGATTTTCAGCTTAAATTGTATACATTATGATTGTGACATCTTAGAATATCTTTTCAAAATTGTGATCCTAAATTCTAGATTGACTTATATTTCAAAATATGAAGGCAATAAGTGTTTGTTTTAGAATGAACCAAATACAGAATGTCTGTATATACAGTAGGATTTAATAGCAGTTTAAATGTTCGTACAATATTGAACCCAAGTTTCTTTAAGTTTAGTAGAATACGTTGAAAGAGACTTAAGACAGCTATTAATATATTTGTGGCATATTTTCCTGTCAAGATTTGGGAACTGAATGAAGCTCTTCTCCTGAAAATAGTAGTTGTCTAGCTCTTACAGGGGGGTTGCCTTGCATTACATTTAAAACAAAAATATCACTCGGCTTGGGTTTAAAATGTAATGCTTTTTTTATCTTTCAGCCCAAGAACTTGCCAGTCAAGATGAAAAACTTCCTCTAATGGAATCCAGCTTGAAAGCAGCTCAAGAGCAGCTAAGTGAGCAAATAGCAGAAACAGTTCGCCAAGAACAGAACAGTAGAAAATCACAGACACAGCTGAAGACCCTGAGAGAACGTATTATAGCTTCTGAAGAAGAAATTAGTGATTACAAGTGAGTTACTGCTTTTTTAGTATTTGAGAAACAGAAGACATTAAAGTTAACAGTAGATCCTTTTGATATGTATTGTATTAAATATTTATCTCAGGTGAGATATAGTGTAAATGTGTTCTATAACTCTAATGAATAAACTATTAAATCTAAATGATTGATTATTGTACACTGTAAAATATTTGAGCACTTAAAAATTTTGGATTTTGGAGAAATACTATTATTAGTGATCTATTTTACTTTAGAAATTAAAAAGGTTCTCTAGCGTTGAAGTAAAATAATATATGGAATTTATTTATTGCCTATATATTAATGGTATTCTCATCTTCCTCTTTTTAGAGACCAAAGGTTACATATGTGTCTTATTGTCTTTTTTTTTTTTGTTAAAGGGGCTGCTTCTAAGCAAGACACTGCCAAATTAAAGGAAATTTGGTGTTTGAACTTTTAGCCACAACAGCAAGGCACATATGAGGTTGCTAACATAAACTAGTAGAAAAAATGCATACTGTACTTTAGAAAAGTTTACACTGATAAAAGTACCTCTGTTCTTATGAGACCAATTTAGTGTCTATTTGATTAAATATTAACTCTGCAAATTTAATTAAAAAGTGCTAATCTTCAGCAACTATGTTTTTTTCATAAATTAGCAAACTTTTAGTGTATTTTTATATTGAGCCACAAACTGATTCATTATTCCTATTTTTTAGATTTAGAGTATGGTAGAAATGACTCACTTCGGTTGATTCTTTTTGCCTTATCGTATGTAAACAGTTAATCTCTCACAAGTTATTTTACTAAATCATTAAATATACAGTCAAAATCTCAAGCTGTTTTGTAATGTCACAGAACATGGATGAATACTTCATACAAGATAGCTTGGCTGCAAAAAAGAAGTCTGTTCACTTGGTGATGGACTGAACATTTACAGCTAAATGTTTATCTCAGATTTGTGGCAAGCATCAAAGACTGTATCAACAAATCTCCTCTGAAAGCAGGTTTGTTAAGTTTAGAGGCAATAAACTTCATGCTTCTAAAATCAAAATATGATAATGTTATAATTTGTATGCTCAGTGTAAGTGACTTTTACACTCGAACTTCAACCTTTCTGTAGTTCAAATGTTTTAAGTTAATTTATCTGCTGAAGACTGGGAAAAGCTCCACGGGAAAAACATTGTGTTCAGTAATGTGACTTCATTTCTCTAAATAAAATAGCTTGGTGGTTTTCAACCTGTAGTTATTTCTCTAAAGACATTACTAGTACTCCTCTAGGGAGAGTAGTGTCACTGATTTGCTTTCCTAACCTAACTTGAATCTTTTGCCACAATAGGTTTTCTTAACCATTTTCAAGAGATTCCTCTCAGTTGCCAAAACCCCATGTTATGCCAATCTGTGTAGATACTTCTTTGAGGGTAAAAAGGTTACAAACTTCTGGGACTACTGGTTGTGAGTAACTTAGTTGAGATATCAGTAGAAGGAGGGGATTGAAACTCCCAGCTGTATCTGATCGACTGTGTGGAGAAACACAACTTCTGAGAGAGCAGGAATTTCTCAACAGTTGAGTGAAATGAGTTTTACGCATGTTGAAATAGAAGGCCAAATTATAATCACTAGAAGACCTTTGGGGAAACTTTATTACAATTTTATATTGTACATTCTGTGAACAAATCAAAACTTGAACCAAATCTGTTAACATTAATTATTAACTAAGCTACCTTTTTCTGTCCTGTTTTCTATATTAGTTCAGAGTTTAGAAGTTTGTTACATTGGTACATGAGCATAAAAAGCTTTGGTTTAGAATACTCTTTTGTTAGCTCTATAGATTATCAGAGTAGGTTTTTTCTCAACTCTTAGGTTAAATTTCAACCTTATATTTGTGACATCTTTGCTTTTAAAAAGTACTGTGACTCATTCTGGCAGGAGTATAGTCAGAGAAGTATTTGTTGAATCTGGAAGAATTAAAACTACATTTAAAACAATAGTTATAACAAAGTCAAGCTAATAAAGTTAAAAACTAAACAACAAAAATTCAGAGATTTTGTATTTTGAAGTCCCCCTTTAAAAGAAAATGTTATTGTATACCTGAAAAACAACCATGTTGTTCAAGTCAGTTTCTGCTATGTTCTGTTCCTTGGGAGACAGAAAGAACAACGGATCTCTTTCCCCTGGGTCTTCTGGGATCGGGGATGTCATAGAGGTTATGTTCAACCTCTATGAAGGGTACTGCATGTGTTGTAAAGTAGCATCCCTTTGGTGCTGACTTACTCAAAGTCAGGCAGTCCTGGAGTTTATCTACCTTCCTACTTAGTGAATATGGCAAAAGTAGCCGATATCAAGGCGAGAGCATAGGACCATAGGAAGAAAAATGCAGTGCAGCATAAATTGGAGCATTAAAACTACACAGAGAGCTAATATTCTGCTATAGCTGTTGTGGGGCCTTTGAGGGGAAAAGTCCATTTCTGTATGCTCTTATTTCCTTGTTGTAAAAACATGCATTAAAAGTTATTTTTCCTGGAAGTGGTAAAAAAAGGAAATGATTGAATAGGATTTAAAAATAATAAAAGGTCCATTATTTTCATTAGTTTACCAGACTAAAAATAAGGAACAGTAAAAATATTTTCTGCTAATTTCATTGGATGCCCAGAATACATGTGTTTCAGAGAAAAACAGCTGAAAGTTTTAAGAAGTCAAAAGCTTTTGTTTATATTTATTCTGAATGAAATAAACCTAAAGTACCCCCACACACACACCCCATATCAGCCTGTTACACTTGAAAGATTTGTTTGGAATGTCCAGTGGGAACCTGGAAATCGTAATAATTTGTAGTATCGATTGTGTGAAGCTATGCAGCTGGGGCCTCTAGTGAATAGACAGGAATAGACATTTTATTGATTAACTTTTACAGTCATATTTTCAAGACTCTGCTGCAACATAATTTTCACTTCCCAGCTTTGTGCTGCTGCATCATGAAACTTGGATTCTTCTCTCTTAACATTTATCCACTTGAGGGAAACAGTATGGACTTGTCTCTTTTAAGCTGTGCTCTGCAGAAATGCATAATATTTGGCACAGTGAATTCTTCTAAATTTCCCCTCTGCTGTCACAATGAAATGAAAAATCTTCAGAAATAATGTTAATAAGCATTACATAATAAGCTGAACCCTCCTCCCACCATGTACTAGAAGCTATTGTGTAATAGTTGCTAGTAATTTTTATCCTTCTTTGTATTTTTATTTTTTAAGTGCCTAAGACTTTGGCAACAGCAACCACCCCTCCCCACACCCAAAAACTCCAGAAGTGCTTAAAGTAATTTGACCCATAATGAAACAGATGTTTGTATAATTAGTGGAGTTTTAAAAGAGAATGAAGAAACTGTTACACTGAAAATCTGAAGTGAATTCTTAATAAAAAATGATTTATTTTTCAGGAGTGATATTCTGCATTAACTAAAGTTACCTGTAAAAATACTGAGAGGCCAGGATTTCAATGCAATTATTTAGCAATTATTTTATAAATGTGTATGTATATATACTGAAGTCTCAGACAAGAAAATCTTAGAGATTATTATTTTGAACTTCTTAAACTAATAATTTCCAGAAAATATATGGTATTGCGTTCCATGTACAGAATTATTGCATATTTGCTGATTATTTTTAAGTGTGGGATACATTCTACATTAGATGCCTAAGCCATTTCCCTTTCATACACATACACAATTACTTTAATACACTTGCAGTTAAAATCTTAATCTGTTTCTCATCATATAATGAATGTTTTTTATTATCTACTTTACATGTTAACTTTCATTTTGACCACACTTGTAACATAAGTTTAATAGTAATTTACACAAAATAGATTGAATATTCACCAGCATCATCACTGGATCTAATATGAATTAAACCTCTTTCATCACATTAATTTTTCTTAAGTTATTTTAATATTAATATCTCATAAGTATATAAATATTTAAGATACTTGTGTCATGTCTGCTTTTGTCCTCCCTCCCTCATCAGAGAAAGCACTGTGTGCACTGTATGTAACTACAACTGAGGCAGAAATACTCCCGGTCATTATAAAAGGTTCATCTTGTATGCCATGTTCTAGCCTAGTATGCAATAATTCCTGTTTTCTCTTAAAGATTCAGAAAAAGTGTAGAGAAATTTAAGGTAAGGATAATAGCATCAAAGGAAGAGAGACAATAAGAGGTTGTCAAGGCCCCAGTGTCCACTGGACCTGGAATAAGCTTCAGGCAGAAATACTCTCAATCAGTTGAAGAACAAGATAAATTGAAGAGTAGGTAAGTTTTCTTTTATGAAAGGAAAAAAATATTTTTTTTATCTAGTAAGTTGAGCAAAATAGCCTTGCATTTTAATGCCATTTTAGGCCACAGTCTTGCAGACATTTATGAATGTCAGTAGTCTCGTGAAGCCAATTATACTATGAAATTGTGAAAAGCTGTTCACATGTTTGCAAGATAGAAGATGACAATTGTATTAATATTAAGTATTGTTCGTTATTTTATTTTATAGCTATGGAGCTTTCTTATAGAACTTCTGAATTATGATTTAAACATTACAGGAAATACATGAAGTGACTGACTCCATTGTTTGTATTCTAACTCAGAGTGGAAATCCCCCAAAATGTTTTCTTTTGTGATTTAGTTAAAGAGGGGGGAAAAAGGATTTCCCTTTTCTGAACCTTTGTGGGCATATTCAGATGAGGTCAAAAGTTGTAGTTCAGTAGTTTATATGCTCTGTGTAGATAATCCACGAAATCCTCAGGACTAGATGAATAGTATGTTAACTTTATTGTTAGATTTTATATTTAGTTACCTTTTCCTTTTCTATTTTGAAATATCCATGTTAAGGCCTCTTACTGCTGTTATAAGATTTTCATTGTGGATTTAGCAAGAAAAACTTTACAATTTTTAAGGTGTTAAAAAACTCAAACAATTAAAAATGTTTATCTAAGTAAAATAAATAAGGTGTCACCTAAGAGGGAGATGTCTCTCAGAGAGTGCAGTTATTGACACTGCACAAATTCAGGACTAGTTTTAAATCTTCAATTGCATTGGACTATTTTAAGGTTTACCATGACATAGCTGAAGACCAGGTGGCTCCATTGTTTTATCTGTTTCTAAATGGCTGTATAAAGCTACATGAACCCATAGTTTTATGAATATAACTAGCAAAATGAAGATCAGAAGTAAGTGAAAATTTATATTTATCACGTCACAGTACTTCTGACAAAAAAATTAAATATTTTGGTAAAATAATAACTATAATGTATGGGAAGACTGTCCTGGTCATCATGTTATCCTGAAAACATTTGTGTCTTCCCAGACACCATAGTTACTATTGAGAAAAGCTGAACTGATTGTAATGGAAATCTACCTGACAGTAAGCATTTGCAGTGGCAGGAAAAATTATTTAAGAAAAGAGAATATAAAATTAAGAAAGACAGATTGACTCATAAGAGTAAAATACAAATAGTCTGAATCAGGATTGATTTCAACATAATGTGGTGGAGGAATCCCCATTTATTGATCAACTTTAAAGCCCATGCACAGCTCTTAAAAAGATAAAGTAAGCAAGGTCAGATAATCAAAGCATTTAAATAGTAAAAACAGCAACTGCCACTGTAGACTGCTAAAATAAATCCATAATACAAATTGCTTTAGCAAAAAGTGGATGAGCAGCTGATCTTCCTATTGAACTTTTATGCTGTTCAGTGACCACACCGGAAAAAGGATCGGGAGAAATGCCTTGAAGATCAATAATGAGTGAGACGTAGCAGGGAATCACTGTGAACATGAAAGAATTGCAAGTATGAGCGTACAGATTTTGAAGAAATGTCATCAAGAATGGACTATTCTTTTAAAATATCATGTGTATTATACGAACATGACATTAGTTGAAATTCTGTTATGTTCTTTGAGCACTGAAAGCTTATTAAATGAGATATTTAGTTATTGTAAAACATGAAAATAAGACAAAAGGAACTAATAATATTCGGGAAATTACTTATAGGAATTCAGTAACTTCTGTCTGCAAAACAATGAGACTTTCTAATATATTAATTAATATAGTATTCAGTTGATGATGAAACTTTCCAACCTTAAGTATTTCAAGAAGATATGTTGAAGAGAAGGGCTAAAACAGGAAGTTTTAGTGTATCTCTTTTTGGATCCTAGTACTTTTTCTGACTTCAACATGCATCTGTAATTAGTATGTTTAGTGTAAGTATTATTCCTGCAAACCTGTACTAAATAACATTTTCATAGTTTTGTAGAAACTAGAATGATCTATTGCAAGTGCTCAGAATTTCAATTCCTCTTTCGTTATAGAGATGATATTAAAAGTGTACTCTAGCTTTCATTTATACTTTATTTTTTCTGGCACTATTTGAAGAGCATTTATGTGAAAGTAGCTCATTGTTTCATATCTGTTGTATTCATTCACAGTTTTATTATATCATTGCATGAGAAATACTGTATTTCTGTAGCTGTATTGCATCTTTTAAAAAGCAGAATCCTGCTTTTTTTATTTTTGAATGTAATCTTCTTTCAATTTCAGGTTCCTTGCCTTAATTTATAAAAAAAGGAGTTACTGTCAAAAATAATAATTCCAGGTTTGAAGGTATTTGTATTTTTGTTATTTATTGTTTTTAAACAATAAAAAGTAGAAGAATTAAAACCGAAGTTATACAAACTAGTATATTTTTTTCTGATAAATAAGAAAGCATTCATATATTCTTTGAGGGTGTTATTCAGCAACATATATTAGAGGAATGAGTCCCAAAAGCATAAAGTTTGTTCACTATAGTAACTATATAACATGCTTTCTTGTAATGCATAGTTATTTTCAGCTAGTATTGGCTCCATATATGCAGTATGAATTGCTGATTACAGCAATTTCAATGGTAAAATTGTGAAATAATATTCATAGTTGTCAGAGAAAGGTCAGCTTATTTGCATTCATTAGGAACTTGGAGGGTCTATACAGCATGCTTTTCCTTTGGGATGCTTACAGTTATTGATTTGTGTAGAGCTGTAGGAAAAATTAATTAGAATTATATTTCAATTAACACTGGAGGCTGTATAAAAATAATTGTATTAATAACAACAAAGTTCTACATCAAAAATAAGAGTCAGCAAATTAAATAATTGTCATTTTTTTAAATTAAAATTGTTAGATTTAACTTATTTAGAATAATCTCTTTTGAATGGCCTGAGGAAATCTTTTACGGAACTTTTGTTAATACTCACCATACTTCCATTTGCATGAAAGTGCGTAGGCACTTACATTAATCTGGCATAAAGTATTCATAACTTTTCTGTCTAGGACTGATCTTTAACATGCTTATAAACCCAGAAAGCATTTAACGATATGCTTAATTTTCCTTATATAAGGAACTTTCCTCATATAACATGCATGATTATTAATTTGAAACTTTTGTTTAAGCATATGAATAATTCTGTTATAATGAATGAGCTTATTTACATGATTATAGTGGTACTTTAGTTCTTAAAGACCTTTCAAGACCAAGAGCTATATAAAAAAGAGTGGAAATGTGTTATAGTCATTGTAGACTGCTAGCTCCTTAAGTCTGAAAAATGTGGGTAGTATCTTCAAAAAAGTTAAAACAGGAACGATGCCAAAAATGTGGGACAAAGGAAAATTGTCAGGCTGAGACAACACTTTGTGGAAATAGAAAGAAAGGTGGAGAATTTAAGACTTACACATAGCAATGATGCTCAGATAGTATGCATTCGTGTATTTGAAATCCTGTTTGTATTATATTGAGAAATACTGTACATGATTAGTGCATACTTCTGTGAACTTTTAACACTTCAAATGGACTAGAATGTCTAATTTTGATCATATCCATATTGTTCATTGTGATAAGATTAGGCCCTGAGTCATTAAAAAAGTTTGGCTTATTTCCATTACATTCAAGCATGTTTTCAGTAGAAAAATATAGAATGCAGTTTTCCATATTGTGCATATATAACACATGTTTGAGATTAATCAAATCATAGTCACCTCTAATTAACTGCAGGGAGCAAACCCAACATGGCACAGAGCCAAATGACAAAGAAGTGAAGCATATATTTAAAAGATGCAGCACATGAAGAAAAGAAAATAAGTTATGACTGCCTTAAGAATACTGACAAAGTTTTTAAGCCTGTGGTTCTGTGGGTGTGATTCATACAAACTGTCAAGTAGCCTAGGTTTTGTTTTGTTTTTTTTTTTAACTTCTAAAATTTTCCACAGTCAAACTGTTGTATAGCTAAAGGTATTTTTTTCTTAAGTTAATCTTTTCTCTTCACTCTTCTTGATTACTAAATCAAAAAAAAAAGACCTTTGCCATTTCAGATCAGCAGTCTTTGTTTTACTTTATGTCAGTGTCTTATTTGTACATCAACCTGCTATGATTTACCTGAGTCCTTGCTATAGCAGTTTGAGAAAGGTAGTGATCAAGGACTCAGTCAAGGATGTATAGTGATGTAGGTTGTTGTCAGTAGGACTCTTTCCTCCTGTGTTGTTGAAGTAGGAAGTTGTATAGTTTGTATAAGAAAAAAATGGTTGCCTGAGGAAGACAGTTAAATACTGAGCTGGACAGCTAGGTATTTTCTTGGTGTCTCCCATAGAAGTCAGGCAAATTACCTCATCTAAACTTTTTTTGAATACTCAGTCTTAGTTTCTGTCATCTGATTTGAAGCAGTCTGAGCTTTCCCAGATAAAACTGAAGACAGTGATAATTTGCTTTGAACACTTGAAGATCTTTAAGTAAAGGCCTTAAGAAATATTAACACAAGATGTGAGAAAACAGGGTTCAGTTCTGCTACTTGTCTGTCAGGGGATTTGAGCCAATGTCATCCCTGCTTCAGGGGAGGACAACAGTCCCTGAGCAAATACGAGTTTTTCTGTCTCTCTTTGATTTGATAAATGTTAAAATTGGCCATCCAAAGTGGAATACTCTTTGAAAAAAGACTGAGAAAGCAATCCATCTTATAATAATATGGAACAATTTAGATTTAAATTATTTCAAAATGAAAGAGAAATTAAGCCAGGTACTCATGTATCCCAAGTGAGTGTAGTGATGACTGGGAAGAATGAGATTTCCCATTGTGCTTTTGCTTTATGTGAGCCTCCTTATTCGCTTTCTGTTACTCCATGCCCTCAAATCTCTGTTTGCTTCAATGCTCTACCTGTAAAATGTTAATAAAACTATCTTCTCATCTTACAGGATGCTGAAATTTATGAAACACTAGGATACAATAGTGCTGACAGTCAATGGCTATATCTGTACTTTCTTTTTATTTGTGTCAGAGCCCTGTTTCTGAATTCAGATTGTATGAACTGGCTCATATTGACATTGTCTGTAGGATGCAGACTTGGATGTAAATTCTCCTTGTGTTCCGTGTTTTGCCACTGAATGGACTAGAAGTTTGCTCCAAGTTGTTGTTTTGGAGCAAACTAATGTGTGCAGTGTGAATGATCAGGGGATTTAAAATAAATTATGTGTGAATTAATTTGAAGGTTTGGAAACTCTCACAGAGAAGCTTATGAGATAATGAATAATTTTGTATTCAGATCAACACTTGAATATTGTACTATGAACATGCAGACAAGAATGAGGATAATATCGATGATGATAAACCAAAGTACTGGTTTATTTTCTCCTTAAGTGAGCCCAGCCATCAATAAGTTGCACGTTTTAAGGAAGTGGTAATAACAAGTGGTAATGAATAGCTACTAACCAAGCAAATATGAATACATATATGGGGCAGAAATTAAGATTGCCTGGCATCTTTAATTCTGATGTATTATGACTTCTGAATGTTTGACTTTGCAATAATAATAGTTTTAAAGTAATTTTATGTAATTTCCTTACTTCCCTCCCCCCAAAAAAGGAAACAAAAACCGGAGACATTGCATCACGAAAATCCCACTACTAGAATCATATTAAAACACCCAGATCATTGCCAGGACTGAAATAGGTACAAAGACTTCTCCTGCAAAGACACTGTAACTGATAATTTTAGGCTGTTATTCTATTGTTCCTCTGAACCAGTCACTGCTATGGCAGTTTACTATACTGCCTCCACCCCATCTCTTAGTCTCAATTGTTTTACACAGGTATTTGCAGTGATCTCCTGTCTCTGGAGACTCAGCTCCCCAAGATTAGCATCTTGCACTCTTTGTATATTAAAAAACAAAATGTT
Source organism: Dromaius novaehollandiae (assembly GCF_036370855.1). Lineage (NCBI taxonomy): Eukaryota > Metazoa > Chordata > Aves > Casuariiformes > Dromaiidae > Dromaius > Dromaius novaehollandiae. The sequence goes on along the minus strand of NC_088099.1, from coordinate 126,150,148 downwards.
TTCTTTCCTATGTTATTTGAACATTGACAATAGAACACAGAGAACACAGAAGATAGTCTGGTGCCAAGCACCACAGCATCAATATTATCGAAAATTATGCTTTGCCAGTTTATATCATAGTCTATGCACCTTTTGCTGGGACTGCTCTGCAAGAAAACTAAGCACAATAGCTGGAACCAGGATATTAGACTTTAAGGTGAACAATCGCTCTTTCTGTCTCAGTATGCATGCACATAAACATGCTCACAAATATGTGCACGCACACACACACACACACACACACTTATTAATCTAATTCTTGGAAATGACCATGTCATTTTCATAGGAACTCTCCTAGACAATTGGTGCTCAAGCAAAAACTCAGCAAGACAAATTTTGATCCAAACAGATGAATTTTGGCAAAGCTCTAAGCAACTGAAATCTGTCTTATAATGGAAAACTTAATGGTAGGCAGCATAATGATGTACCATGACTGTACCATCTTGCCAATAGATGAAGATAGAGCAACTGAATTTCTTGATCATGTCATCTCACTGAAGCTGATGAGAATATATAATGGCTTTTTTGCTCACAGCACCAAGTGAAACTTTGAAAATAACAAGTAAAACCCGACTGAAAAAACTTAAACTTGACATAAATCCTAATGTTCCCTTGCATATAATTTTCAGAAGTGTTAGTGTTAGCATGTTAGTCCTTTAAGGATAAGAGTCAGCAAGATCTTGCAAAATGCAAGAGTGGGTTTTTTTTGTTGTTTTGTTTTTAAACTATGGAAAACATCTTGTTTAATTATTTGAAAATTGTACTCAGATTTATAAGAAAAGGACTTTAAATTGTTATCTATAATTATCATCAATAAAAGCTGTAACAGCCAGTACCTTCTTGCTAAAAACCAAGAAGTATTCAATTTGGTTTTTGGAGGTCAGTTGGTGATTTGTTTTTGTTTTGTTTTTTTTGTAAGAGTGGTTTTTCCTGAGAAGAGGCCATGGTTCTGTTTGATTTTAATTTTCAATCTGAAGTTAATTGATATTCAGTTCATTTGAGGTTGCCTTAAGCTACATATTTTAGTTGTCAGAACTCATAGTGGCAATACATTTTCTTCTGATGAGTCTGGTAACCCCAGTGATTACACTGGGACCCTTCAAGCATCTGCTTTAAGTCCTCTGAAAACTACTAGAAGTTATCATTTAATATTTTCAGAATTTCTGGGGATCTGTTTTTAACATGCTGTTTTGTAGAATATAGTTGGGTCGCTGCTTGGCTTCCTGATTCTTCCAGGTCAGGGAAATCTTGGTAGTCAGTTTGGAGTAGAAATTTTTATCATAGGACATGATAATAGTAAGTCCACCTTTCCATTATGCATTTCTCAGAAGACTTCAATGTTCTGTGGTAGACAGTATTGTTAACTACTGTTAACAGGTCTGCAGTTCCTATGAAGTATGAATAACATTTGAGTGGCTTCTTTGCAGCTACAAAGCAAAAGTTGATCAGTGGATCTTATAACCAAAGAATTTCTTAGGCAAGGACACTTCTTTATACCACTGTGTATCTATATTTGGAATACTTTTGGAAAAGATCATAAGATTCGCTATATTGCATCTGACTAAAGGTCTATTTAGGCAAATATCCTGACAGATAGACTTCTTAAAGAAAAAATATATATTTTTTTAATTTTAGCAGTTATTCTTCACTTCTGACTATGTTTGACCATGACTGCCGCAATGTTCATCCATCAGTTACAATTCTGAATGAGAATCCCTTTTACCTGTATTTCTCACCCTAATTCACTCTTGACACTTGGCTAACAACGTTGACTGTCCATGTATTGAGACACCCATATCACAATAAATTTTCTATTTTTTCATACTTGGTGAACAACACAGCAGTTCATAATCCTTCAGCTTTGCCTGTTGCCAGATTTAGATATGCTTAACAGAAGTTCTTTTAGTAGCAGTGGGTCACTGTGAAGTGATAAAGTCCATTTACTGCTCAAGGACTGACAAGGGAGACCACAATAGCCCACAGTCACTACCTCACCTATTCTCTTGCTTCAGGGAAAGCACTTTTAATATGGAAGCATTTTTTATGATGGCACCCTTCATGTCTCTGATATTTTTTGGTGAAAAAAGTGTGACTATTATTTTAATCAGAGCACTTCCAGCAGCTATAGAGGTATCTCACTGATCTGCCAGAGATCATTGGTTTTTTCCTCATTTTCCCCATATTGTTTCAGTGCTTCTAAAAGTTTGCATCTCCACTATGATCATTCAGAAGCTCCTTCCTGACATCTATATCTAGTCTTTTTTGCTATTCATGGAATACAAGTTTGAATGTGTTTGCTATTCAACCTTTCCATTTGTGACGTTTTTTGTTTGTGTGACTATTGTATCACTGCACAACGTAAACTATATTTGTCATAATAGCTAAACCTACATTCACCATATTTCATAAGGACAGATTTATAGGCAGACTACATCATTTGTTTAACAAAAGTGACATAGTATTTCCATATTACAGAGTGGTGTGTCACACAGGTACTGTGGTTGCCTAGGTTCTGCAAGAAGTGCAGTCACAGTATCTTAGACTAATTAATACAGCTTGTAGCCTAGAGAAATGATTATACCTTTTCTGGTACCAAAGCTAACTTTTTAACAGAACTACAGTTTGCCATGTAGATGTTGACTTTGTGATATTTGGAGACATACTGTTTCTTCCTAGAGAATTCCAAAGTATGTTTTAAACTATATTGTTATTCTTACGAGTTGAACAAGTTATCTACATCTTCAGAGGCTAGGAAATATTCCAAGACTCAGCCAAACCCTGAAGCATGCTTGTGAAGGGTTTCTCTTCCAGGTATGCTTAGGAACAGACATTTGGAATGCTTTCAGACACAATGATCCATACTCCATTATGGCAGCTTCTAAAATAAATGCCTAATTTGACAAAATTTTCCTGCACCTCTAGAGAGTCTTTGGCAGTTGCCACTGAGTAATGAAGAATATGAAATGATTGTTTTCTTTACCACAACTTTTTAAAGAAGCTTTTGCCCATATAGATCCAATGACTATTCTTTCATTCCCATATACCTGATGTGTGGGACTCTAATGAGGAACTGATTACTCTGAGGAATGACATAAGTGGTTGTATAAAGATATACAGGTTCATAGTGAGATAATCCTGAGCTTGCACATCTCTAACAGCCAGATCTACATGACTAGAAGCATGTCAGGGAACTCACATTAGGTATACAATAGGTAACCGTGTCTTCTGGCATGTTTGTTTAATAGCTATTAAGTATTTGCAGAGAAGTAACTTTCCATAGCTTTCTTTTCTTTTGTTTTCTGATTGCATTTTCAGATGCTGAATTAAAACAATATATTCTAAGACAGAAAACACCTCAGTAAAACTATCATAAAACACAGTTATCCAATTTTACAGAGTAATTAAAAATATTCACTCATATACCTAATATTTGTTGTCTATTACCAGCAGTTTATTCTGCCACTGTAAGAAAAGAAAATGCAGTCACTGTCTGGTCTGTAAGACATTTCTTTATTATTAAAATAGTCTAATGAGGAGGACATAACTCTTCCAGAAGAAGAATTGAGATATTTTATCTGATTACACTGCACCTCCTTCTTTGGACAGAACACGAAATTGATGCTGAACTCCACATTTAGGAACTGGTAGGCCTTTAAACTTGTGGAAGAAGCAGTTTTGGAGATTATTTTGAAGGGGTCTTTGCCAGAAAAGCAAAGCCAATGGGAAATGTGAGATGAGCACACCATCTGTCAGAAAAATTACTGAACCAAGGTCAGCTGTGTTCATCTACAATCCTGCAGAATACAGTCCAAAGCTGGAAGGCCTATGGCATGTCTGCTGCCTATGTATTTAACTACCAAAACAGCACTTTGTTACAGAAGCTAACCAGAGTAACCTGGAAGTGACTCTGGTTGAAGTTTTGTTTAAAAAGTCTGAAAAGAAACTCTCTAGAACTATAGGGATCATAAGTCTGAATTGAATTCCTTATCCTTTAGCTTCTTCTTCAGATCCTTAATGCCGCCCATACTGTCCAAAAAAGAATATGTTTTTCTACAACAAGCCATGCTGAATATTATGGCCATCCAGACTTGCTTATCTGTCTTGCTTGCTTGGCCTGCAAGACTGTTTTAGGTGGAGAAGCAGCTTTTGTTAATGAAGAAGTAGATGATTTAATGCCTTGTTCTCATCCTATACAAAGTCAATACAACTTGGGGATAAAAAAAAAGTTTTCTAAGTCTGTGAACTTCAGATGCTATGAGACCAGCACATTTCTGTGGAAAGTTAAAAAAGTAAAAAAGCAAGATTTTGTTTTATTTAGTCATGACTGTTTATGGGAATAACAACGGTTGTTTGTAATACCAATCAACTGATGGTAGACGTCAACACTCATAATTATAAAATACACCCTCCAGATCACATAACACATAAATGGGCAGTATACAAACAGATGGAAAAATCTTTTTCTTATTACTGCTGGAAAAGGGATTGGCATCATCCCTTTTCAAATTTGTACCAGATAGTATGTTGAAATCACAAATTTATAACTAGAAAAGTGAATTTTTTAAAGTTACTAATTGTCATTCTACTCAGACTTTCTTTCAGAAAACTCTTCAAGAATGTGACAAATTAGTCTTTAAAACCCTCAATGCTGTAAATTTCTCTGTCTGCCTACTATGTAATGCTAATAGTTTTTAACTTTCAGTAATGTTCAAAAAAACCCAAAACACTGCTACAAAAATTCCAAGAGAAAAATACTTGCATGAAGTATTATTTTTAGTTGAGGAAACAATAAGCTATCAGAGTTTTGCAATTACATTCTTGAAATTATTGTTTGCATTTGCATCTTTTCTTCTGTCTGTAAAAAGAAAATTCTAATGCTTCAAGACTTTATATGATGTTTTTTTCCTGGACTTTGTGTTTACCTTCAGTGTGGACTGAGACATATAGTTGCAGTATTTAATTCCTGATGATACTTCTGGGGAAAAATGCCACAAATTTTAAAGAATGTGTGAATAATAATTTTGGTGATAGCAACATCTAACTCTTATCTAGCACTTTATATTCAGAGAGTTCACATTTCACAAAAAATATCTAATTTAATTTGATTTTACAGATTACTATGATTTTATATGTTTGTGTTTTTATATATGAGTATATATACATATTTTATGCACATAATTTTTTTATAGATAGAGATTTCAAAGCACAGGGTATTGAAGTGTCTTGTCTTACGTTTCAACAAAAATATGAAAATTAATATTCATCTTACATAACTTTAGGTATCTACAGTATAGATGGAAATATTTGAGGTAGATATCTAAGCTCCGATTATAGTCATTGGAGACTTGATCAGTTTCATGTCTGGAATTTAGGGCTGAATAAATATTTGGTTGATCAAATGTTAGAGTCTATTTTCAGATGAGCTGAACATCTCTCCAGATTCCAATGACCGTATGACCAGAACTCCAATGAACATAATGGAAGTGGAAGCCTGCAGTCACACATAATCATCTAAACACAGACAACCAAATTTAAGTGAGAATAATTCAATCTGATGAGTTAGTTATTACAACAATTCATACATAATTATTTTATTTATCTATTTTTATTATTCATGAGTGTACTAGATATTTCACGGGCATAAAAAGAAGACTGGTCCTTGCTCTGAACAATGTTCAACATACATAAAGATGAGGTGTAAAAAGGGAATGAGTTACAGGAGAGAGAAAGAAAAAATAAATAAAAAAAAAACCACAACAAACCAACTACTCATACATAGGGAAAACTATGTATTTTTTATTTATTTTTTCTGTTATTCATACTTCAGGTGCTTTGTTCTTTTATCTGATAGAAAAAAAAAAGACAGAGAGAATGTGAGTAGAGGAGAAAGTGGGAAAACCATGAGAATTAGCAGAATGACTGAAGAGAAGGAAACGTGATAGAAATTGAAGGCTAAGGAGATATAAAAGAGGAAAATGGTACTTAAAAATATTAAATGAGAATCACACTGGCTTGAGGGAATAAAGTCTGTCAAAAATACGTTTGGAGAATCTGAAAGATGGTGGGAGAGAGCAGTTGATTAATCAACATATAGATGAGGTAAGTCCACAGACTGTGTCTTAAAGATGTTTGATGATACCCAGACAATGCTACAGCGCTCTCTGCTGTGAAAGCCAGAGCCAGTACATGCTTCAGAGTCTGGACTGTAAAGGACATCTCAGAGCCTTCTCTTTTTCCTTTCCCTTATGGCAGCTTCTGGATCACTGATATTCCCAAGTGCTTTGTGGAGATAAAGTGGAGACAATGTGAAAAAAATTCATTGGAAGTCTTGAGTTGCCTCTTATTCTGCCACTTCTTATGCAAGGAAAGGCACCATTGCTAGTTTAAAGCATAAGTCTCTGACATTTCCCTGTCTGTGAGGATCTAGAGATTCAGCCTAACACTCTTTCCCACTCTACTCTAATCAGAAGGGGAACAATGGTGACAGGATTGTTTGCTGTATTATTTCGCTACAGCAATGTGTTAATTTTGGAACTTGACTGAGCCTTACACAGAATATAAAATGTTTATGCAACTGAAATTTGTTATCACTTGTGGGCCATATAGTAGCAAAGTGTTTCTGTATCATATCTTTGAACCTTCAGTAAAAAAATGAGATACCAGTTGAAGAAGACAAATTGAAGTTCTATTTTGTCAAGGATTCATTGCACGAAAGTCCTCTGGCTTTATTAATGAAGAAAAACTGCACAAGATTTGGATGCATGTTATTTTTCACTTAGTTTTTGCACTTCCAGTACTTTTAACATATAACATTATTAGGGTAAAAAGAAATTTATAATAAATTCATAGTTAATTTCTTTAATAAGTATGAAAGTTTGGGTTTTTTTATAAATAAGATGATTTAAGGGTATAGAAGGATTTTATGTAAAAATAAGTATGCAATGAAAAACAAGCAATTGGATACAATGGTTATTCATGATAAAGATAGGATTATGAATATATCATAACACAGATTGCTTTGTGAATGTTGATTCTCCACCAATAAAGACAAATTGCTACTGAGAACAACTGGTTCCATTAAGCTTCTTAACTAATTATTTCCCATTTTCTGAATCAAAGTATCCTAGAAAAGTACACTGAAGGCTTCATCTTTCTGAAGACTCTCTTTATTAGCTTTACGTATGTAGAGTTCATTAGAAAGAATTCTACATTGAAATATGGTAACTTTTTTGCCTACTTTTTAAATTTTTTTTTAATGTCATCATGCAAATCTTCAACTACCAGATATAAAACTGCTTAATTCTGCAGATATTAATGGATTCATATATCATAAAGCCAGAAGAAACACTGTAATCTAGTCTGCTATGTGGCACAATGCAGGCAACAGGGCTTCACTGAAATAAGTAATACTTCAGTAATTGTGATTGAAATAGAGCATGTTGAAATAGAGCATATATTTTTAATCCATCTTGACTTTTGATATCTAGTGTTAGAACATTAATGGCAGTCTTGTCAGGTTGTCCCAATACTTGATAAATCTAGCTTTTAAAATTATGCACCATGTTGGTTCTGTATTGTTTTTTTTTTCTCACTCAAATTGTTATTTGAAGTCAAATACACAACAAAAATATATTATATTAATATTATCATCTTTATCAATAACCTTTAAAATATCATAAAACAAAGATGGCAGACAGTTCAACAAGATGTGTTTGCCGTAAATCCGCTGTAATTTGCATTGACTATATTAATATACTTTTGTTCTCTGTGAATAGAATTAATGCAAATTACCATGGATTTATTTTATCAGCTGTTCTGATAGTTTCACTGGAGTAGTATAACTGCCCTACCCAAATTGTTTGAATCACCATATTAACCCCTAGAAAGCATTAGAAGAGTCTTAATTTCTACTCTCTTAGAACTCATCAAGTTTTCCAAGACCAAACACTGTAGTAATGGTCTCGAAAATTTTTCAAGTAACACTTCAGAACTCTTAGGTACCTAGGGCTGTCAGTTAAAATATATCTATATGTCTATATTTGCAATAACTTTTGTCCTAAGCAAAGATAATGTGTACTCTCCTGTTTTATTTTTCTGTAAATTTCTTTCTCTCTTGTGTTTTTAGGCGATCTAATATAACATTATTAAATGAATTACAGATAACATCATACATTTACATTTAAATTCTTTCTCCCAACTGAATTGGTTCCCATTCTTTCAATTTGGGGAATTTTCCTCTTTTAACACACTTTTTGTGTATGTGTGCACATTTGCAAATTAGTATGTACATGTACATCAATGACCATGGGTATGTATGTATGTATGCAGGTATTATGCAAAAAAATATTTGTTCACACCTAAAAATATGAGTTGGTCAGGATTATTTTTATATGAAGAAAAATTAACTTTTAGTTTTGAAATTAATTCATACTTATGTGTTTTAAATTGATGTCCAAAATAGAATTCCCAAGGATTTTTTGAATTAAACACTTTTTATTAGTAATATTTATCTATGGAGATGCTATTTATAATTTTTTAAATTTCAGGGATACTTTGATAAGAGTATCATAATAGCTCCAATACACCAGTTTTGTTTGAAGTCTTTGACGAAAACTCAGTTTTTCCCTTCTGAGTCTAGTCTTCAAAATCCATTTTTTTGAAAGTCTCTGAAAAGTTAATTTTAGATGTTTAGAAGTCTGGTAACCTGAAATAACTTAACTGACATTGGTTCAGATTTTGTTCATCATATTTATTGAAAACATTGTTGCATAAGTGCTTTAGAAATCTACAGCATTATGTTATCAAATGATTCTGATTAGGTAAGATTACTTAAATGGCTAGTTATAGTTCTGATAACAGTGATTAACTGGCATAGTGATTGTCAGAACAGGATTTCATAGCATTCATATTTCATCCCAACTTGTATGTATTTTTCTATTAGTAGTGCTATTAATAAACCTCCTTGTGTATATGTTACCCAAAGAAACCTTAATACATAACTTAGATATTAAACAGTTCTGATTAGATTTGTCCAAAAAAACCATTATGTATCAGATGGTCCTTTTGCTTTTGTTTCCCATGAAAAAATAGCTGCTAATTTGAAGTTGAAAAATTGCTTTTCTTCTTTAAGAGTACATAAATGAAATTTCCTTTCATTTCTCTTATTTCTTTTCGTGATTTTACAAGTGACCAATTTCAGCATTTTATTGCAAAATATGCAGAGACAGATGCTTAGAAGATATGTTGGATGGCATACTCCATTTACTTGTGTCATACATTAAATTCTACAAGAACATATTTGCCTAGGCCTCTGCTGGTTTAAGTAAAACTTTAGCTGACAATTATAGTAATCATTGTATAAACATTGTTTAACTGTTCCAAAGTTAAACCTCTCTTCATTTTGACTTCTTAATTTCTGCATTTTTGAATATTGTATAGTGGTCGTTGTTAGCAATCAATATAGTAAAAAACAGCAGTAAGTAAGTCATAAAGGTCAAATAAAGAGCTGAATTTCCCAGAATGGAAAACAAAAACAAAAAAAAAAAAACAAACGAAACATAAACTGGCTGTTGGTTAATAATTCCTTTTAATATGCAATACAAAAATACCTAAGAAAACAAGTTTCAGTTGTTTCTCTGTTGTTGGTTACTGTTACTGTTGTTGCATTGATATCTATTATATTGTAATCCTTTTGTTGTTACAGGGACATCTGCTTTAAACATATTCTACTACTATAGCTATTGTATACCTCACTTTTTCAAGTATAGCTTTATCTTTTAAAAGGAAAATACAGTATACTTCAGTTTCACCAGTAAGCTGACTGTTGGTTCAAATACATTCAAATAAGCGCAATTAATTAATTTCTATATGAAGTGGAACTAAAGCTACATTGTCCGCATTTTCTTCATTGAGTCCTTAATACTGTTAGAAAACAGGGAGTAATAAGGCCACCCATGAGAGAGCGCAAAAAAGAAAAATACATGAGTTTCAAAAAGCGAGTCCGAAGAGTATGAGAGTCATGTCTATGAAGCCTTCTTCTTTTATTTCTCTTTATTATTCTTTAATCAGGAGTATTGCTTGTGAGTCATGTGAGATCATTCTCTAAAATGCATGCCATTGAATAATTTATCCCTAATTTGGTATCATCTCAAGAGACATTCAAGGCACCCAGATGATATATACTACTTAGCAGCAACCTGAATGAAGGGTTTGAGAATTTGTGTCTGTGTTGCTAATCTACCAGTTCCCTTCATACAACATTTTAATTTCCACACTTAAAAATACTTTATATATTTTCATTAAAAACTTTATTTTTTATTTTTTCCTCAGGAATTTTTTTCTTTTCCAGATTAATTTAAAGAAATCTGTGGAGAGGAACACGCAAATTCCTTGCTTCAAAATAAAATTTCTAAAAATATAGCCATTATGTAATTTTACAGATACCCGACATACTATCTACTTTATCCTCTATATAAGAACTTAGGTTCAAATAAATTGGGATGTAGAATAACTGATGTATTTTATGATACATCACTTCATAATGTTTGTCTACTAGGTCAAATATAGCTAAAGATATCTCAGGCTCTCTAAATTGTCTTTGCATCACCCAAGGTAACCATGCAATCCAGTAATGCTATCTTAGAGACAATGTTATGATAAAGATTCTGGTCTGCTCATACGCAGGAAGTCATGTTAGGGCTAGAGAAACTGTTCTGAAAAGAATAGTACCTTACATCTTATATTGGGGTACACCATACAGGTCTGTAGGTTCTTCCCTTTATTTGGGTTTGTTCATTGTTTCAATGTCTTTTCTGTACCACTTTACTAATACTTTTAGTAGAGATCACACTCTGTTGAGGTTACAGCTGCTGGAGCAGTTTCACAACCTTTGCAAAAATCAAAGAATTGAAACATATATTTTCTATTTCATTTTTCATCAGCTATATTAAATATGCATATATAAGACAGCCAGTTTCTGTTTAATAGCTGTGAAAAAGTCCTAAACGTTCAAATGTAAAATCCATATATCCGATTTTTCATTTTCTTCCTTTGAAGATATTTCCCAAAAAAAGATACAGTAAGTTTTGACAAAGTCTTTCCTTTTCTGTTGTTGTACTTTTGTGGGGAATATTCGGTCATGTTTGCAGATGGGGAAGAGTAGAGGATGAGAGAATATTCTACATCAAGGAAACACTGTGGTTTCATGCAGTGTTTGGTGATGGAGAAAGAAACTGAAGCTTGTCTAATTCAATGCATTCAGGTAGGATTAGGAAATAATCTTTAAAAAGAGAAATCAAAATAATGATATATATGTGTATATATATTATTAAGAAGTTGTAAAAGAAATATATGTATAATCAGTATTCATGTTTGATGTCCAAAATAAATGGAAATTTCTAAAATATGTTTCCATTAAGCATCAGAAAGGAAGGAAATATCACATAGTAATATTTAAACATCTTTAGGTATCCATAAGCCATTGTAAGATACTACATCAGAAATTACAGACTATGATCTCGTGTTTATTTTATTCTCAAGAGTCTGTTTTTTTGCTTCACTCATCTAGTAATGAGTAAAAGGACTTCCTACAAGAGGAGTAGATAATTGCCACTACAATTTGCTGCAAGTAATGTTTCTTTTCTTCTTCTTCTTTGTCAAAAACTATCGTCCAAAGGTTGAGTTTTATGAGAAAAGATTACCAAATCTGCAAAAGGTGCGGAGCCAGTCTAAAGACAGTATACATAGAACACCAAGAATCTTGAATCTTCAGAAAGGAATACTCAGGATTTAAAAGAGGACAATAGTTTACTGGATAGTAATCACAAAGGACATGTTGACAAGGTAATAATTTTTTTCATCACATAGTGTGTGTGATCTTTTCCGTAGTAACTGTTGCACATACTTATAAACTGAAATGTTTTAAGAAGCTTAAATAATTACTACTGACTACATCAGATATAACCTGTGTATTGCAATGTAAAGAATAATTAGAAAAAAATAAATAGGAGAATATATAAGGTATTACATTATTAAAATGTAGATATTTGAAGATAGGACACTAGAAGATGATTAGCTTTTTGATAAAATAGAAAAGTTCTTATTTCTTTAGTTGAAAATCCATTTTGATTGAATGTATGTCCAGAAATTCCAGTGTTCTAATATCACCTCTTTTTCCTTTTCTTCTCAATAGTTTCTGTGCTTTTTTTTCTCTCCATATTAATGTTCCTTTCTATATTTCTCTTTTAAAAGATCTTGTGAGTTTTTCTATTATTTGATTATTTAGTTTTAGATTTCAAGTTGTTTCAGCTTTCCCAGTAAAATCTCCCTCCCCTCATTCTGCTCAGTGTGTCAGACTGAAACTTTTCTGAGGAGTTCAGGCATGTCTGCTCTCATCACAGAGGGGAGAGGCGTTAAGAAGTTTAGGCTATTCATCACATTCTGAAGGTATTATGTAGCTGTTGGTTGTCCTTGTAGTCAGCCAAATTAAATGGCAGTAAGAAACTGGAGATAGAAATGGATCTTCATTTTAATAAACCACTGACCTACAAGGTTCAGCAGGCAAAAATCATATTTCAAAATCAATTCAAAATTTTAGAGTGGAAGAGTGGAAGACCATAAGATTTCTTCACTTACACAGATGGTTGTTTTTATAATTTCCTTAAACAGTTGGTCTCACCCCAGACAAGGTCATCTCATTGCTTCTGAACCAGTAGTAACAGAAGTTGTTTCATATTTTTTCAAGGAACTCATAGAACTGATTATAAACTACACCAATATCATATACCACATTATACCAATAGTTTAATTAAATATTTGTGGTGAAGGTTTGTCCTTTCTTCAGTACCTTTAATCAGTTTCATTTCTCCATTCCATTTCCTGTGCTATGGTTTTTCTTCAATACTTTCCTTAATTACAGTTTTCCTGATTTTCCTTACTTCTTCAGCAGGTCTGCTGTGGATGTGCACTGTACTGTGTATTTGAGACTGTATCTGAAAGCATGGCAGTGCTACAGTATAGTATATAGAGACCTGAGTTAAATTTAAACTAGATTACTCCATTTCCAAGAGCAGCCTAGACAGAGCATTTTCGGTTCAATAGCAGCTGTAAATCTTACCCCCCAAAATAAGGAAAAAATTAACTTGCATTGTGCTTTGTACTTCAACAGCCATCCTGTGACTAGAACCCAAACAACTTGATTTAAACCTTAACAAAGTATCCCTCAGTGCTACACTAGAGACATTCTTTTATCTGTAATGTTGATGAACCTAAAAATTAATGTTAGGAATTCTCTGGTTCTGTTTCAAGACAGTTTGGTTGTTATGCTGATGTCTCACATCTGTGCAAAGAAATTACTGTTTCACCACCTGCAACGTCTCTGTGAGTAAGGAGAGAGATATCTGTTTTTCTGTAGTAAGCAAAGATCTCTGAATTTCTGCACATTAAAATGGCTTTTGTTCTTTTCTTCTCAAGCTCAGCTCCTCGCTGTGCACATACAAATTTTATCCCCTCTTCTTTATATAATACTAGAATACTCAGCTACAGCCTTCTGTGACAATAAATCAGCGGGCTGCACACTGCATTCCCACAATAGAAATCAGTGCACTGGTGACCACATGGCACACACAGAATTTACAGAGGCCTTCCAAGGGCCACTATAACCCAGTTTCCACATAGCCTTTGGATTCTGATTTAAAGTGAGTGGAAATAGTTTGCTGCGAATGTTGACTCTTCCACTTTAAAGAAAAGTACTGTGTATTATGTTTTTTTGATATAATAATACAAAAGCTTGTTTTCTTTTTCTATTATTGGAGATCATCTTGTTTCCATCATTTTGCTTACATGACAGTTTATAGAACAAATTTTATTATGTTTAATTAGTTTCTTTCAGAGGAAGAAGGTGAGCTATTTTCTCTGGTTCAAGTTTTGATTTTTATATGTTCAAAAAAAGAAGGAACCATAAATAGAATAATTTACTTTATTCCTACTTACAAAATTGCAGACTCTTTTTTGAAATTTTATTTTCTTTCCCTGGGATTGAGGGAAAGAAAAATAAGTCATCAAAGAAAAATAAGTTTTAGTTAAAACTGTTAAATTTAATTACAGAATCCCTTCTGCAAATTTGGTTTAAATATCAAAATGACTACAACGGCATTCTAACATTCTTTTCTTGTGTTTTCTTGTTTTTAAAGAGTTTGCATCAGTCTGTATTTTTTAATTCCTTTTATTATTTTGCAACATATTTATTGCTATAATAGTAGTCTAAACAGTGATAAAATCAACTTGATTTATATGCTGTCTAATATCTGGTCTGTTCAAAAATGCCTAGATAGCTGGTTAGACTTATTTACTACTCATTACATCACAAAAATCCACCAGAAGACTTCTTCAACAGAACTACAGATCTTAAAGCTGGGATTTGAGAAAGAATACTTCTATTTTTCCACAAGGGAAAGTATAAATTGATATTGTATTGTAGTCTTAATCATCACTCTTTTAATCATTTCCCTGTATTGCTCAAAATACTTTTTAAAATTTATTTATTCTGAGATAGCTCTTCACTGAGCTGTGGGGCTTAGTGATAAGGGGCAGAATCACCATGGTTTTGTAGTATAGTAAAAGGGTGTGCTTGGTAGAATATAATGATTCCCTGATTTGCTGAAAAAGCTCAATTTTTGGCATACCTTACATGCTTTGGCATTAAAATACACAGTAGAACCCTTTCTGTCATTGCAAGACTGAGATTTTACACATGTGAATCCTTATGATTCTAGAAATGCATGGTTTTATGCTCTACGACATAGTGATCACTTATGTAATGGTCACACCATCAATTACTCAAATTGCTCTATAATCTTTCTAGAATCATAGAGGAGTGTGTTAAATTTAAATGAAATGGAAATATTTTTTTGAAAGATTACGTAACTTGAGACATACATAATGATATTACTTCAGATAGTGTAAAAATGTCCCAAAATTCATAGTGAAGGTTTACTGCAAACCCCTCTATGTACCCTTTTATTTCAACATGGAATGTCCAGCCACTCTGTACCATGTCCAGCAGGACCATGGTGTTGTTAAAGATGTATATTCTCCATACAGGAAATAATTACATGTTAAAAATATAAATTACAGAAAATAATTCGATGTATGTATATTTTCATGTAGTTATGATTCTATCTGCCAGTTAGAGATCTTAAACTCATTTAGACGGAAATAATTGATCAGGTTGTCCTATTACTCTGTTAAAATTTGTTAGTACACTTAACTGTCCCTCTAGTTTCTGGTTCTTTTCTGCTCTCCAGTACCCATGAGTTCAAAGCTTATTTCAGAAAGCTGATTAGAGCTGGCACCTCTTTCCTGGTGCAATATTATCTTTGGGTTTACTTTTGATCTAGATTTCTGATTTAAAGAAAACCTTTTTACAGAAATGCAATAGTTTGAAAGATGGAGAAAAGATACTATTTGTCTTTTTCCACATATTTGCAAGTATGAAATAAGACTTTAAATGGGCATGCAGTGAGAGTGAATATGTGTATATACATAAATACATGCATGTATTTTAGATATATATATACACATATACATGCACATATAAAATATATAAATGGATTGGCATTGAGGTCTGTTTACTAAGTACATTTTTTTGCAATGTGTCACCATCAGCATAGTCTAAAGCAAATTGTATGACAAATTAAAATGCATAGAAATTAGAACACCTTCTTTTCAATACGGAAGAAAATATATATTTACAAACCTCTCTTCTCTGCATGAAAAAATCCATGACCTGTACAGAACAATTGCTCACACTGAGGTTGTGATGCTTAGATCATCAGCTTTTATCCAACTAAAGAATATACCACCTCTTTTGGAAATAAAACATCCAATGGAAGATTCCTAAAGGGAAATCTAAAAATCAGAAGTAAGAAATTAACAAATTAAACAAGTCAAACAAGGCTCAAAAGGCCAGGCCACATTCTCCCTAACCATCAATAAAACTCTGAGTGCATGTGTGTATCTTAAAATATGTTTGTATATATATGCATTAACTATACTACCAGAAAACCGTTTCTATTCTGTTTGTTCTTTTGGGTTAATGAAATGGAAATTTGAGGGAGAGGTGAAACCCGTATGACACATCTGTCAAAATATTCATTGCAAACAAAACTCTTTATACTTTTTCTACAGCAGATGTTATTTTATGCACATGTTTTGATGTCAGCATGATTATCCCTTTGCCATTCCAAGTTTGTAAGTGCTCTTCTTGTTTAATTTGACAGCATTCATTCTCCTCCAACTTTTTGAACGTGTATTTCTTCAGAAAAGCTATCATTCTAATGTCAAGTATTATTTTCATATTAATAAGTAAATCATCAGTGACCTTTTCTAGATTGTCTATAATGTCCCTTATTTGACGTGATGAACACTATGCAATCTATCGATCTTCCTTTACCTCATTATAGTATTTAAGAACTCTATAATAATTAAAGCACAGCTCATGCTGTAAATGTCAGTTTTCTCTCACAGGATTATTCCTGGTGTATATATATATATATTTTTGTATTTTTCACTTTCTATCCCTCTCCAATATCTCCAAAGTGTTTTGGAATTTAGAAGATGTCTGTCATTAATGAGAGGAGTAAGAGAAAGAAATATTACAATTTTTAAATGCAATCTGACCAAATTCATAAGACCTCTCCTGTGTATGAATTGCTTAACTGAAATGCTAGTACAGAGAAAAAGCAAAAAAAAAAAAAAATCCCAGTGTTTTAGTTTGGAACATAATACCTAAAATTTTTCCCATGCTGAAAATTATAAAGCTGGACTGAGTAGGTATTTTTCAAAGTAAGGAGAATATCTGCCCAATTATATGTGTGGTAGATCATAATTAGAATTTTGAATTTAATCTATGAAGGGCATAGAATTGGTAATAAATGAATATAATACTATGATTAGAAAGAAAATGCAGGCAAACATATTTTTGAGCTCAGGCAAACACATTTTTGAGCTTTATTTGACAAAAAATGTCTCAGCATGGCTTAAAGCAGTATGAGAGAAGTTCTGAAATGGCACCTGCCTACTTATCCATTTGTAATATTGACAGAACATAGATTTGTAGTATGCAGAGTTGACAATTTCCAACCGGATGTTGAAGCACTGATCTACATGACAGGAATTGTGATCATTAGTTGCCATGCTTGAAAAGGATGTGGACAGATTCAGTGTGGTTAGGTGCAATCAGTCCTGAAATTAATGCATAAATGGAAGAGACACTTTTTCATTATTGCCTACTTTGGGGGAAAGAGTGGGTGCAGTACTGTCAGAATTCAGACTGATAGATATTGATACAAATCATTTTTATATGATCTGTCTATTTATTAGAATTGCTTTTCTGCTCTCTGTATGGAAGTCCATGATACATTTCATTTTGAACTTCCCAATGTTCAGATTGCTGTTCTCATTGCAAGAAATAATGAAATGGATTCATTACTTTATTCTTAAAATATTCTGATTTTTTTTTGTCTTTCTATGTCAATGTTTCTGGTTAAGTGTAAAGCTCCTCACTCCCCCTCCCCTCCAAGAGCTGTAACCCCTCAGCACAGGTGTTTAGTTCCTGTAGTTCAGTACATATTATGGTGTAGCACATCAGTAGGATCTTGGCTTAGTATTACTGAAAAAAATGTTGGTATGGTATAAGAAAACGGATGAGCTAAAGCTGTGCATGATAAAAAGGATTAAAAAAAAAAAAAAGAAAGACAACAGTGTAATTGTTGAGACAGCAGTCATTAGCAGCTCAAGGAATCAAGAGGAAAAATACAGACCTGAAAAGTCTAAAACCTCAAAAATCCCCTCAAAGAACAGGACAGTGGTGATTAATGCATTCCTAGGAGCAATGGAGGTTGATCCTTCCCCACCTAACAGATGACTACCAGGTCACAGAGATTCATTAGTTGTCTCATCAGGCATGGTGAGCAACTTAATGCTTAGTCTAGTAGTGTATTAGTTCTAGTCATTTGTTATGTATGTATTAGCCAATAAACAATTGCACCATATTTTTAACTTGTGTTTATCTCGCTTACAGAGCCTCTGTATGTGGTGAAAGCTATCCAAGGCAGAGAGACCGAGAGAGGCGGTGTTACAACAAGATTACTTCAGAACACCTGTTTGTTCAGTCTGAAGATCTTGATGCGGCTTACAAACATAGCCCAGATGTGAACGTGTGCTGTATGACTGTCTATCCCTACACCAGCAAGTTTACTTAAACAAGTAGTTTCCATCTCCTTCTCGACTTGGTATCTTTTTCTCTAGCAAACTTGTATGATGGTTTGAAAACCCAGCCAATGCCTTGTCTGCTCTGTGTCAGGGACAAAATGCAGTTCTCTTGTTACTGGAGACTGAGAAGGCAGATGTAAGATATAAATCCACCTCCTGAAGCTCTGAATGTTTTCATTTAGACTGGATGAAAAAAGCAATGGAAATAGCTTCCATTCACAAGAATATCTTTGGTCTTCAGCAGGCCATTTCTTCATCATCTTCATTCTTCCATTGCAGATAGGAGAAGTCTTGTGATCTTCCTTATCCTCGCTCTCTGGGAACACTAGAGCAAGGCAAGAGTAGTTGTCTGATCTCTAACAAACTGTTTCCTCTACAAGCCAAGAGATTACTTTAACTTTTCTCTTTCTGATTCACTTCTTTTTGCACTAGTACCAAGAACAGCACAAAACTGATTTTAACTACTGTAAAGAAATATTTGAATCACATTACTCATATAAATTATTTTTTTCCTCTTGATTTATGTAATATGTGTGTCTGAAGTGGATGATTTGTCTCATTGAGATCACTAGAAGGAAAAAAAAGCCCAAACAAAGTTAAAATTAAGCATTAATAATTCATACATTTTTAGAGATTTGTTTCGGTTAAATAAAATAGAAATGTAACCACATAAAAATCCATACGGTTTTAAGCTGATTAGATCAATAAAGTATGATCTCATGAAGGATTTTATTCTTCTCCTTTTCCATGCTATCTGACTTTGGAAAAGCCATTTCTTTACCTGTTTTGTCTTGAATACTGCAAACCTGTTAACTAGATTTATTGTAAAATAATTCAAAATGTTATATTAGTTCAAACTTACTTTATTAAGATATAACATTAAAGGTAATTGGAGAAATGATAAAAAATAAAAAATGAACCTAAACATTCTCTCCCTGCGGCTTAAGCTGGATGGGATATTGGAATCAACCTTCATAGTACAAAGTTTCCTTTTTTTTAAAAAAAAAACAATATATGCTGATTTAATTAGAAAATGTTTCTAGAACTTACAAATGAAGAGATGACTGTGGAAAAACTTATGCCATTATGTCCTCCGAAGTCTATAAAGACCTTGAAATAATAGTTCTGAGAAATATGAGCTACTTTATCCCTTTCGGGGCCTGATACCCCAATACTTAAAGACCACAGTATGTGTATGCAAACACTATTAACTTTCTGAGTTGTAACATGTAACATAAGATTACGTCAAGAAGGTTTTGATGGGGGATGGAAGAAAAGGCAAGACAAGGGCAATGAATACATCTGAAAACTAAAAAAGAACAGAAAAGAGAACCCCAGAAAGCACACGTGCTCATACTCTGAACTTCACCACCTATTGCCAGGGGCATTTTATTTTGTTGTCCCACTAGGAAGACTTTCTTCTGTAGGCAGAACTTGGGAGAACTTCAATGTAAAGCTAACAAGGCACATCTAACTATGTCATCTTGATAAGACTCTTGTATCGGTGCTTCTTAAAAATCTATACATAGACTGGAATTAAAGATTAAAGTCTGTATTCATTACAGTTAACTTCATGATGGTCTTTATTTGCAAAATCTGGAGGAAGACTGGCTGCAGAGAAAGAGTTAGTATGTAGTTAAATACAAACTATTCATGTTCTTCTTCTGATTAAAGCAAAATATAATCAGATAATTTGAATATGAAGTGACATATCTACACAATTATATAGATTTTTACGACTGAAAATAGAAACTGTGCTTTTTGAAAATTCTCTTGCAATGGAATGCAATGCAATACATATATTCTTGTTCTGATACTAAAAAAAAAAAAAAGAAAAAGAAATTCAATATGTGTAAGTCCCACGTTCTTCCAGTTGTATCAATAGGGAGGAATGTGAAGAATGAACTGGGAAAGCTACTTCCTGGTTTTAAAAAATGCCATCCAATTTTGAATTAAAACTGTCCTAGAATTGTAACCACTGTAGAATTGAAGTCACAACCAATTTTCACATAGTTAATGGAAGCTGCTTGTGAAATGAAGTTGTGGATACAAAAAAAAAGATTTTTGATGTAAGTTTAGTTGGAAGGCAGATTTATTTATTAACGGTATCTCTTGTAGTTCCTCTTCTTTCTCCTGAGTTGTGGTGGCTGCAATTTCAGGGACTCTGCTGTAATTCTTCTATAACTCTTCCACAGATGCTTTAATGTCAATCAATCCCATCTCTCTGTTGCAGCTGACTGTCCCCCTGCACTGCAATTCTATTCATTCAATTCATATTGAATTCTATTGCTATGTTAAAGGGGCAGTTAGCTAGCATGGGAAGGATAGGGTTGGCTTATGATGCTTCTGTGCAAGAACTACAGTAGAATTACAACACAGATGCAGAAATTGCAGCCTGCTACTCCATGGAGGAGTTTGAATGGAAATGGTGTGGGAGAGAAGAATTGTACCTGTCAGAGATATTCTTAATAGTAATAAAGTCTCTCTTAAATTAATCCTAATCAAAAAACAATTTAGGGAAGAAATAATGAAACATAAACTTCGTTTTGAACTAAAATGGTATTGAAAAGGAATTAAAAATCATTAAAAGCTAGAGTCTTTTTTTAAAACTACAGTTTGAAAATTTGTTTTTTCTAAGGATTGTAATAATGTTATACTGTTCTGACAGCAATTATATTCTATAGTTTTGATTAACTATATAAAATGACTATATTAAAAGATAGATGACAGGTTTTGTGAGGAGAAATGGTTAAAGTGTGTTCAATAAAACATAGCTTGGTATTTCCATTGTGGTTCTTCATTCCAATTAAAAAACACACATACATATTTCCCTTATGCTGATATTGCCAAACTTAAATACAAAATAAGTAGATGTTTAAGGAGAATTTCAGATAAGTTATTAACATTCACAGGCCAAAATCACTTACTTTAAAACCAAGCAATTCTTGATTTTTTTCCCCAAATGGCTTTTGGAAGTGATTTAATAGAACTTTAATGCTTCTTAATTAATGTTTGTATTGTCATAGTTATATTTTAAGATATTAAGATCATTACTGAACATTGGCGCACAGTATAGTGATTCAAAAGCCTCACTATCATCTTGCTTTAATTTGTTAAGTTGATGAAATTCACAAAGATATTGCCTATGCTACAAGACATATACATTTAGTAGAAGATTTGTATTATACATCTATATCAGTATCTTCAAATTATTATTGTAGTATGTCACAGCTTTCAGCTGCCTTCATTTCATTTTTTGATACAGTACTGATCATATGTGATATTATATATAATATATATCAATATAGTGATACTTCCATCCAAAGCTTCTAAACTAGAATACTTGTTTCTACAACTTGTAGATTTTTCCAGTGGGTTACACTATTTTGACCTGCTTGGTCCTAATTCCATTATTGTTATTACTATTTTTTTGTTATTATTATTATTTTCTCATTCTTAGTTTCAACCAATTTTGCTCCCTGACATAAATAAAGTGTACTGTACTTTCAGATCAATGGGTAATAAAACTTAGCTTTTCTTTTTTGATATAAATACATGTCTCAGAGCAGATGAGAGGTATAATTTTTAAGGAAAGAGTTGTGCAAGCTTGATTAACTGTGCCCCAAAATGATAATACAGATATCAATTCTCTAATATCTTAGCTTATACTTTTTAATATGGATATGGATAATTTGAATCAAACCAGCCTTTGAAATATCTGGAAGCCTTTGATCTCACTGACCATACTTACAGTATGCACAGTTATGTGACTAGCACATGGTTACAGACAGATAGGTTGGTGTTCTGCTTCTGCTGAGGAACAAAAATCTTGAGATCCTGAAATGCATATGGTTTTGTCATAGAGACATGAAGAGAGAGAGGATGCAGCACTTGTTTGTTCTGATTAGTATTTACTCTCACTGTTAAATCAGCTCCACCACCTGCATTACTTCTTTCTATACCCATCATTTATGCTTGGTTGCTTGAATAAGATAATTTACTAGGTAAACAGATTATACTATTTTTGCCTAGTCTGTGCTGAACAGTATCTATCAGTGCAGAACTTTATGACATGATAGAAAGAGAACCAATACAACTGGTTGGCTAAATAATTTCCATGCTAACATTTCAGTCAAGCTTCAGTCAAACAAGAAGGCCCACAGCAGCTCATTTCATGGGGTAGGTCTTCAGTATGTGGTTGCAGAAAGGGAGAACCACAGATGCCGGCTTTCCAAATGATGGCAGTTCTGTTTATGCCTCCTCTTTCTTTTTTCCTCCACTTGCCTTACCTCCACAGACCTCAGCTGTTCATGCCTTTTCAGTGCTACCTCTGTTTTGGACTTGAACTGGGAAGCTAGTCCACAAATAAGAACCTCGCATCATAGAAGGATTATTTTGTTAACCAGATCAGTTTTCCCATCCAGATCATTACACAGCCACAGAAACATTTGGATTGGCAAAAAGAAAAGAGTAGTATAGGGGCAAGATCAGTCAGGCAAAGGCAACTTAAATTAACATTACTCTTAAAAAACTGGATTTGCTTTCCAACAATCTATTGCTAGCATGACTGAGACAGAGAGATGTCATGTTCTTCTGGGGAAACGTGAGGTCCCAGAACGACAGCACAGAAGTAGGAAACAGGGCTTTTTCTGGGAAGCGAAGCTTTTACTTCCACTGACTTCCATCTTATCCAGTAGCTCTGTTAATAGATTATATCGTCACCACATTATAGATCATATGATGTTATATTTGCTTTCTTAATGAAAGGTCTAGTATTTATCCCAAAGGAAATGCTGGTGGAAACATCTCCATTGTTTCTTATTAGGTTTGTTGCTTGTCCAATTCTTCCTGTATTAATATGTGGTTTCTTCAAACTGTTTAGTGTTTAATCAAGTATCTGAAAAGTTCTTCTATAAAAATTAAGTAACAGGGATAACAGTGGAGCCAAGAATTATTCTCTTCCAGGACAATCACATGGAAGGGAAAAAATATTATCAATCTGCTTAAGATTTCTCTAAAAGAGAACTAAGAGAAAAGCACTTATGTTTATCAGATTTTATAACTAAATGTAGGATCTCCTCTGAGAATGAAATTAAGCTTGTTCTATAAATATTGACTGGCATTACTGATAGCTTACTTGCTTCTCTATTGACTGAGTCCTGAACTTGTTTCCCACACTCACCCCCCACCTTTATTTTATTTTGTCCAAGACTGTTGTCAGACTACATTTACAATTTTACAGAAGACTAGAAGACTCAGGATGAAGATAAGCATTCTGCTGGATATCATACTTACAAACAAGGAAGAACTGGTTGGAGATGTGAAAGCTGGGAGCAGCCTTGGCTGTAGCAATCACAAGATGGTGGAGTTCAGGATCCTACAAGGCAGAAAAAAAGCAGAAAACAAATTCATAGCCCCGGACTTCCAGAGAGCAGGCTTCAGCCTGTTCAGGGACCTGCTTTGAATAATCCCATGGGTACAGCCCCAGGGGGAAGAGGGGTCCAAGAGAGCTGGTGATATTTAAGGATCACCTCCTTCAAGCTCAAGAATGGTTCCCCCTGACAAACAGGAAACCAAGCAAAGGCCGCAGGAGGCCTGCAGGGATGATCAAAACTTCTGACAAGACTCAGATGTAAAAAGAAATTATACACGAGGTGAAACAGGGACAGGTGACCCGGAAGGAATATAGAGGCGCTATCCAAGCATTCGGGGATGGAGTTAGGATTTAGGAGAGCTAAAGCCCACTTAGAGTTGAAACTGGCAAGGGAGGTAAAAGGCAACAAGAAAGGCTTCTACAAGTACATAAACAGCAGAAGGAAAGCTAGGAAAAATGTGAGCCCACTGCTAAATAGGGCAGAGGCCCTTGTGACAAAGGATACAAAAAAGATATTGAATACCTTTTTCACCTCAGTCTTTACTTATAAGACTGGTCTTCAGGAATCCCAAACCTGTGAGACCAGAGAGGAAGCCAGGAGCAATGAAGATATTCCCTTGCTGGAGGAGAATCAAGTTAGGGAACACTTAAAAAAACTGGACATACACAAGCCCATGGGACCTAACAGAATGCACCTGCAAGTGCTGATGGAGCTGGCTGGAGTCCTTGCAAAGCCACTCTCGATTACCTTTGAAAGGTCATGGTGATCAGGAGAGATTCCTGAGGACTGGAAGAAAGCCAGCGTCACTCCAGTCTTCAGAAAGGGCAAGAAGGAGGACCCAGGAACCTACAGGCCGGCCAGTCAGCCTCACCTCAGTTCCCGGCAAGGTGATGAAGCAATCGTAGATACTATTTCCAGACAGACACATGAAGAACAGGAAGGTGATCAAGAGTAGTCAACATGAATCTACAAACTGAAAATCATGCTTAACCAACCTGATAGCCTTCTATGATGAAATGGCTGGCTTGGTGGACAAGGGGAGAGCAGTGGATATTCTTTACCTTGACTTTAGTAAGGCTTTTAACACTGTCTCTCACAACATCCTCAAAGACAAACTGATGAAGTACAGGCTAGATATATGCATCAATGGGTTGAAAACCAGCTGAATGGCTGGGCTCAGAGGGTGGTGCTCAGTGGCACAAAGACTAACTGGAAGCCTGTAGCTAGCAGTGTACCCCAGCGCTCAGTACTGGGTCCAAACCTGTTCAGCTTATCACTGACCTGAATGACGGGACTGAATGCACTCTCAGCAAGTTTGAAGATGATACAGAACCAGGAGGAGTGACTGATACACTAGATGGTTGCACTGCTGTTCAAATGGACCCCAACAGGCTGGAGAGATGGACAGAGAGGAACTCAATGAAGTTCAGCAAAGGGAAGTGCAGAATCCTGCACCTAGGGAGTAATAAACCCATGCAGCAGTACAGGCTGGGGGCCAACCAACTGGAGAGAAGCTTTGCAGAGGAGGAACTGAGGTCCTGGTGGACAACAAGTTGACCATGAGCCAGCAAGGAAGGCCAGTGGTGTTCTGGGCTGCATTAGGAAGAACATTGCCAATAGGTCAAGGGAGGTGATCTTTCCCTTCTACTCAGCACGGGTGAGGCCTCATCTAGCATGCTGTGTCCAGTTCTGGGCTCCTCAGTACATGAGAAACATGGATCTGCTGCAACAGGTCCAGCTAAGGGCCACAAAAATGACTAAAGGGCTAGAGAATCTCTCATATGAGGAGAGACTGAGAGAACTGGGACTGTTTAGCCTTTTTTTTCCCTATAAACTAGGCCTTATTTTTTTTGGGACCCAAGATTTTAGTGTATCGTCCTCAGTTTCTTGTATCACTTCTATACTCTTAATAATTTCTATTTTTTTAGTTTGCTCAATATTTTGTTATTTTATTTCTAATTACTGCTTTTAATTTGATACAAGTGAACTCTTCCCAGATTTGTCCTGTTTCTTGAGAGATGGTGGTATTTTATCTGTGGACCTTACCTGAACTGGATAACGATTCTTTTCTCTCAAAGAAATCACAAAGCACAGGTTTAAGTAATTCTTGCTTCTCCATTTGGTTTCTCAAGGGAGGTTATGATAGCTACTATTCTGTTATTTGAACTCTTTAGCATATGAGGAAGGACATTCAGAATTCTAAGGAGAAAGCATATAGTATTATATTTTCCATATGCATTCTCATCTCTATTATAAGGACTTATTTGTATGCAAGATATACTGCCTTTACCGGTTCAGCAGAGGTAAAATTGTGTAAGCTTTCTAGTGTGGATGCAGGTATATCACATGAAAATGATCTGTACTTGTAAACAGAGTAAATTTTATTTGTTCAGAAAAGGTTTCACAATGTAGCTTTCTTCCACTTTGACTATATAGGTGCAACTAGAATAAAAGTCTCCATCATTTTGCTTTGTTTTAAGCTTGATCTCATATGAGCTTTGGAATAGAATACTGTACTTTTTCAGAATTAGCATACAGTGTACTGGGAAAGTGTTTCAGGGTGTCAGGTCTATGTATTGAACTCTGCATTTTTTTCAATGCATAGAGTTGGATCTGTATCAGATTTTAGTATATACAGTCCAAGATTCAATGAAATTTTGAAACTGATTATCAGGGCACAATAATTTGTAGGGAATCATGACTTTTGAGTGTTTCTTTACTATCTGAGAATAAAAACAATTAGTGGGATAATAAAGAAAAAGCAGAAAACAGTGAGCATATTAGTAGACTGATATCACAATAATTTCCACAAAGGAAAATGAATATGCTATACCAGCATATGGCAGAATTCATGTGGCTGCTTTAATAAATATTTATAATAATAAATCCCTTACATGCATCATTGATATCTGAACAAAACCTGTATGTGGACTTGACCAGCCTAGATATGTTAATGGCTTCAGCTAACATTAGATGTAGATTGGGCTATAGACAGGAACTGTCTGGCTTATGCTCATTGCAAAGAAAAATAAAGTCAGGTAAGTTGGTGGAAGAGACTAAAATTGAAGAAAAAATTAACTTCTCTGTCTAGGATTATTAGAGGTTCTTCACCTGGAATTCCAAGTTGGGTTAGTTTTGGAAATTTAGCTATTGTTTGTTAATCATTTTACAATGATGATCAGGAGTACTTTCTTCTCTCCTATCTACTTAGGAATTTTCAACTTTTTTTTCCACGTATGGATATTATAGTTATCCATGCCTTCCTCATGCCTTAGTTAGGCTACTGAGAGGCCTGTCTATAAAGCTATTCTAATTGAATCTGTTCAGAAACTGAAGCTGGAGTTGGATGTGCTGCTCTTGTGGCATCTGTAACAAGCTAAAATGTTATGTCCCTATCCCAGTCGTTTCTCATTTGTTGGCTTTCCTTTCCTTCCTTCAGAAGTTATCAGTTCCACAGACCTTCCTCATATGGCAGCCTAATCAAGTTCTGTTAAATGACTGAGGCTAGGAAAAACTTATTACAACTATGTAAAGGTATTTTGGCTGTCTAGACAGAATCTTTTTAGAGAGTAATAATACCTGCACATCTGCCAGCAAAGCAGAAGGAGCTCAGATTAGGAAGCCTGGAGTCTGTGTGCAATCTGGGAGAGACAACCTGTTCGCAGAGCTCCACCACAACCACAACAGTTTGCCTGACCAAGCTGATGCAGGACACAGAAACCTTCAGTGCTTTGGGTTCTGCATCAGCTAAGTCTTTTTCTCCAGGTGATGTTTAAAATGTATATTTTAACTTTAAATGACTAATTTGTCTAGAGCTTTCCTTATAGGAAAGGCTTCCTGAATTTTTCACAAGTGAAATCTACATTTTTGTGTTTTAAGTGTCTAAAAGTAAAAGTGCTGTTTAGCACTTTATGTTGATTTATTTATTAATACACCATCAGAAAGAATTCTCTGATATGCAGTTTGAACTTTTCCATTCTCACTTTAATCCTATTACTGCTGTTTAAATCGCTGTTTATCACCCTGAGTGATTCTTCTCCTGCTTTGGATTTATACTCCAGCATTTATATTCAGAGACTGTTAGGGTGTCCCCCCACCTCACCAGTGAGTTAGCCATGGTACATTGTACATATTTCATCATTTAAAATCTGTATTCTACCTGTCTTTCTGTTTCATGATAATTTGTACTGTGTAAAAATTCTTTAGTTTGTCGGTATGATTTTGGTAGTAAAAAATCTGCAAAATAGTATGTATTCCAGTTCTGCTTCTTTTTGAGCCACATACGACTCGATAGAAGTTAATAGCAGGTTTTATTATATCATGTCATATAATATGACCTTTTTATTACATATATATAGAGAGAGAGCACCTTTTTTCTGGCATAGCTGTAATATTTATTTCATTCTATCACAAACACTTATACAATTCACTCTTTGCTGTAATCAGTCCAATAAGTGTTATTATTTAAAGGCTGTATTACCATAGTGCATGGAAGCCCAAATCAGGAACTGAAATCCATTCATACCAGTCTCTACACAAAATGCACAAACACTGCACAAACTCTACAAGAAGACAGTCTTTTCCCCAAAGATCCCAAAGTCAAAAAACAACCAACCAAGTAAACAAAAAACACCCCCAAACCCAAAGCCCAAACCAGTAAGAACAGAGGGGAAACAAGAGATGAACAAAGAACACAACAAGAATTAGGAGGAAACAAGGAGACGGGGTGGTCAGCATGATGGGCATCAGTTTCAGACACAAAGAGCCCTGGGGTGCTATTAACATTATTGCTAAATAGCTTTCTCTCCTTCATTAAGCACATGTTTCAGGTAATTTCTTTTCAAATGTTTGCCTTAAAGAAAAAAAAAACACATTTCATTTTCAACATTTCTTATCTCTCCAGTTGACATTGTATTAACTTTTTATCCTAACTGATGCTTGCGTTGTTACTTTTCTCTACCTGTTTCTTTAATTTGTATTTGATTGTCTGTATTTTCCAATCTTTGCAGATAACAGGATAACATATCAATAATATTTTGCAGGTCTATGGAAATTTTAGAATACATTTTAGAAACATTAGATGTGTTGCAGCACCTATACTGTAAGTACTTGTTTTTGTTTTTGTTTTTCATTTTACCAAGGAACAAAACAAAGCAGATAATTGTTAGTTATAAAAGATGTATTTGTTTAGTTCTGCATGATAGCATTGCACAGCCCCACTGTTCAGGTGTCTTCAGTCGCTGTGGCCTGAGCATATATCTGCTGTTAGATAAAGTGTTGGCTCAGCTTTAGGGTTTCTGTGCTACAAACTGATATAGCTCTTCTGTTAAAGAAAACAAAAATGAACCCACCAAACAAAACAATACAAGCAGCCACTTTGGGGTCCAGGCCCTCCAAAACAACCTCTACTTATTTAAGAGTCTCTACTTATTACTTAAGAATCTCTACTTATTAGAGTCCAATAAATAATCGCAGTTCTTTGTTATGGTTGTTTAGAAGACAAACAATGGTGACACACATTTTCAGCTTTACAATTTTTTCTGTAAAGGAAATGAAAGCCAGGTTTAGGTTTATCACCTACAAGGTCTCTATCATCAGGACAGTCCCCTCGTTTTAAATTAATCTGCCCCCAGGGGTGGACAGCCTCAGGACTCTTGTCTGTATTGGTGCTGGGAGAGCTTTAACAGAGGAGTAAGAATGGATCCAGAGTAATTATTACTCCACAAGTGATGCGAATATTTCAGTAGCACTGGAATAGTAGAAGGTGGATTAGAGGCATTTTTAATGGTGGAGGGAACACAAGTGACACTTTCACTTTAAAAACCCTGGATGTTGTACAAGAGATGAAAAAGAAGCAAAGTGACCAGCTTTGCTACATGTGAAAAAAACTAAGAGGAATTTTCCTTCTCTGAACACTGTTACTATCAGTAAATGTGCAGAAGGAAATATTTTGTAATGTTATTCAGTAGAACTCTAATTTGTAAGATTTTTCTATCACCTCATTAATTTACAAATGGTATTCCTGCTATTTTGCC